>NC_048565.1:25106375-25373875 GCF_013265735.2 Oncorhynchus mykiss | reverse complement strand
GTTGGAAGGACTGGGGTAACCGTGGTTTGAGAGTACACAGGTTAAATGCCCATAGATGTTAAATGTTTGGGTTAATATCCGGATAAACAGCCGTCGTAAATGATCCCTTAACAATGTTTGGGGAAGTGGGAATATTAGGATGCTGGCCTTCAAAGTGGTTCAGCCGACCAAGCTCTGCGAAAATGAGTTGAAGTTGCTGCATTATTGAAAGAGTGGCTCATCCGCTGTCTACACATCCACACCTCATTATGAGTCATGGTCCCAGCCCAACCTAGGCTCAGTCTCTTTCAAATCACACATCCTGAATTAAAGTGGATTGTGTGCACATTCTTTATCCTGTAATGAGAATACCACTCTAGTTTCAGTCATTGCTAGTGAGTAGCCATCAAGACATGTATAGATGAGTAAGGTTTGCAGCATTTTAATACAGATAGTTTCAGTGCCACAGATTTAGTCATCATCCGGTTCATGTCGTACACGTATAGGTCCCATGGCCATTCTACAGTATGTGATCTCCAATCCCAGTGGTCGGCAGACTATTACGTTTTATTACACAAATATGGACACATTTCAAATCTCTAATAATAGGTTTTTTTTGTTGAGAAATAAGTGCATCATATTGAGACTCTAGTGGATCCTTTGATATGAATAGAAATGCCTTTTAACGCGATCCAACAATTTCATTCCTGAATGTCTTTCCAAAAGTATGTTTTGTTCAGTCGCTGTCACTTGGTCTCTTTTCAATGCTTTTTTCAAAGTCTTGGTTCTCCCTCTCTGTCTTCCCAGTTGACCTTGTCTTTTATTCGTGCCATCTAAAACCTGTGCCTGAAAGAAAAGCACTGAACATTTCCTACGTCATCGAGATGGGTTGAGAATACTTCTGTCATTTTGCCCAAAAACAGTTGAAACCTAATTCATGTTTTGCTTTGTATTTGAAAAGCAGTACATCATTCTGTTTGTTAAGGATAATTACAACATTCTCAAACATAACTGCCGAAGCGACAAATGTGGCATAACAAAACACTCTTTATCTAGTTGTTTATACACCGTGTATGGATTTGCTGATAGGATTTTGTAGTGTTATTTGGACGCTGGAAAGCGTGTATATTTTTTGGACTGATTTGATTTTGTTGTCATTATTGGGAGCTAGAAAGCTTGCCACTTTGATATTGTGTCATCAGTGCGTTGTAATCTCAATCTTAGAATTGTATTTGATATGCTAAACTGGTGTTTGTAATGATAAATAAGCTATGTACTGGTGTGTGGTGTACAGTATATGCACGCGCAGTAAGTACAGTGTTGTGTTTACAATTTTGCCAAAACAAAATAAATTCATCCAAAACATGTTTGTCAGCAATTTCGTTATTCTTTGCCTTTGTTTCTTCATGAGCATCTTGCAGGAAAATCAAAATGGAACGTACAATCCAGATGTTTCTAATGCAATAGATGTTTTTGCACTGCAATGGTTTTAAAATGTACTTTACAGCAATGAGTCTGGAAATTATTTATTTTCGCCTAAGTGATTAAGTTAATTGATTAATTCAGTGTTTTGTTAACATTTTATATACTGTATATATATATATTTAAATATTATATTAAAATTTAAAATTTTAAATAAGAAGTTCAGTTGCAGAAGAGGATTTGGTTGAGTTACAGCATTCTATTTGTAAAATTAAAGATACTCCAGATGTGTTGCAAGTATCACATTACATGTTCAAATTACACCCACTCTTTTCTTAGAATAATTTCAAGGACCCCTATATGGCTCAAACATATATTTTATTTTCTGGTATTGCAACAATAAACAAATCTAACTGTGGGAATCTAACTCAGGTAGGCAGATGGTTGCTAAGGTTACATACCGTTTCTGTGCTCAGAATAGAGGGCTGGAGGGCCACCTGATAAGATGCTGTGGGGAATGGGTCTCTCATCAGGTGCAGGTAGCAGTGCCATGGCTGTTGTTTATCAGTATTCTTTGTCAAAAAATAAAGTGTCATCACCCAGAGGATTCTGAAAGGCCTTTGAAAATGACAATATGCAAATATCAGAGTGTACTGTAGACCTTTGACCTAGAACAGATGTTTAAGAAGTATTTAGTTCCTCTGAGTAGGTGGCAACAACCCTTCATCATCAGATCCATCCTATTCCAGACTTCTCTTTGTTCATACCTTTGTCTCTACTGTTTCGATGTCTCTGATTAAATGGAAGGAATGTCCTAAACTTTTCTAGAGGGGTGGAACTTTGACAGAAAAAAAGTGAGGTATAGCATCTAAATATGAGAGATACTGTTGAGCCCCCAAAGGATAACTTTTTTTTTGTATGGAAATTTTCACTGTCAATTAAACTGCAAAATCTAAATTGTAAACGTTCCTAATGTCACGTCCTGACCTTAGTTCCTTTTTTATGTCTCTGTTTTAGTTTGGTCAGGGCGTGAGTTGGGGTGGGCATTCAATGTTTTGTGTTCTAGGTTTTGTATTTCTGCTTTTGGCCTGGTATGGTTCCCCATCAGAGGCAGCTGTCAATCGTTGTCTCTGATTGAGAACCATACTTAGGTAGCCTGTGTTCCCATTATGATTTTTGGGTAGTTGTTTTCTGTTTTTTTCTGACAGAACTGTTTAGTTTCTTCCTTTCACTTTGTTATTTTGTTTCGTGTGTTCAGTCTAATAAATAATTAACATGGACACTGCATATTGGTCCGATCCTTCCTGCTCCTCCTCAGACGACGAAGAGATTCGTTACACCTAACCACTCCAATCAAAAAGTCTGTGATTGAAGAAGGGGAGCGGGTGATACGACTATATCCACACACAGTCCTTGATCCTAGTTTAAAATGGTCCACCTTTTAATCATTCATTTATAAAAAGCATCTCAATTAATTATGTACTTTTTGTCCACCTTTCCACAAATGTAATAATTTTATTATGTGATTACTTTAGTGTCACAGAGGGGGCAAGCAACTGTTCACAGGATCCAAACCTGGCCAAATCAGGAGAGGTCATTGTTTCTGTCCACAGACCTGAAAGGCGTTAAGTGTCTGGGGGTGTGTGTTGTGAGGCACCTGACACCACCCAGGTACAGAGCCTCATTCAGGCCAGATGTAGTGACAACAGGTTCATCAGAACCTCAGCACCTGCCATGGAGACTGTGTTGTTGTCTGTCAGCCCTCCTCCAGTCCTCAGCCTCTATCTATCTAGTCCTTTATGCTGCTTTGTTTGGTGTTTGATGAGTGTCAAACGATATTAGGAAATACCAGACAGAGGCAGGAGGGAGGGAGGGAGGGAGGGAGGGAGGGAGGGAGGGAGGGAGGGAGGGAAAAACTGAGGGGAAGTTAGGCATAAGTGAGAAACATTGGGTAGTTCCACGAAATGAGTTCCTTTTGCGTCGCTGATATTTTTTGTAGAAATTGTTCACCAACATTGAATTTTAAAAGCCTATTATATATATACAAAAAAGTGCCCTTTAATATAGACCACATGGAGAATTCAATCAGATTTTTTATATGAATAAAGATTTGCTTTAGTGACAAAATTCCACATTTTGACATGTCCCTCCATGCACACAATGTGACTTCTAGGAAGATTTTAACCCCAACATTTCTCCAAGTTTTCACCATCATTGTCAAGCCACAGTTATATTGTTGCTTTGACAAAGTCATTTCTGAAGATTATTATTTATTTATTGTGATTAGTGAATTGTCTGTCTGTCCGTAATTTTAAGGGCAAGCCTCCCACCAGACACAGACGTCAATTCAACATCTATTCCATGTTGGTTCAACGTAATTTCATTGAAATTATGTAGTAAAAACGTTTATTGAACAGTGTGTGCCCAGTGGGCTGTTACATAAACTGAACTCTTGTTTTAATATGATGAAACTATGCCTTTTTAAATATTTATTTTTTAAGGAACATTTAACATCTTATAGTCAAATCATAGTGCTCTTTATGACAGAATGTTAAAACTAAGTGAAAAAAAAACTTCTCAAAAGGCACTGAATTGTTGGAAGGACTCTTCTGTTCATTGGATTGGTTATTGTGTGCAGCCCAGAGCCCAGCCAAGGCTGCCTGCTTGTTTTTAGCTCCATGTAATTACTTGATCCAGGCTGCTGCTCTCACCGAGTCAATTCGATTAGGTATGCTCTGCTGGGACAGCTCAGTTGCCCATCCCGGCTGTCACTCACTCCCCTGAGCAGCAGAGAGCAGAGAGAGCCCTCCATGCCTGCTGGAGCCCTAGGAACAGCTAGCTGGTCATCTGGGCACCAGGCCCTTAGAGAGAGAGAAGCAATACCTGGCCCTGAGAGGTGCACCTGCCTCACCTGGCATTGCCTGAGCTTCATTCACTTAACTCACGTATTCCCACTCCCACTCCAGGTAAGAGGCCACAACAGTCATATCACCACAGCCATCAACATGATGCATCACACTGACATTAACAAAAACCTACAGTACAGGGAAAAGCATAATTTTGTTTTAGAGAAAACATTTTCTCCCCAACACAATTGGGAATTTTAAAACAAACATCACATACTGTTCTGTATGTAGATAGGCACAAGAAATCCAAACAGTGGAACGACTCAAATAGAAAACCTGAGTGGTTCTATAACATATGGCAAAATGACATCTGCAGCTTGTGAGATGAGTTTGGGGTTAAATCTTGATATCACAAGGGTAATATTGTCGTTTGACAGGTGCGCTATATTGAGCTAGTCAATCTTGAATAATTCAACAAAGACATCCAACTGTGCTGTGTTATCTTTAGATTCCAGTGGGGGATGTAGCTACTGTCTCACATGTAGAGCTGTAATAAGACACAACCAATGGTTGCTCCCAAGAAAGAGTCTTACTTATTGTATTATCATTCATGAGAACATTTTGGTCCCGTGAGATAGGACTTGTACACTATCACCATCCTGACCAACAAATAAAGAACCTGTGTTCACCATTTACAATTTGTGAAATGACAGGACATTGTTATAGTGTACATGTCCTGTAGCCTAGCCTCAGGCTTCAGGCTTCTCACGTAAAGTCAACAAGACAAGATTTGGAAGGATGATCATGCGAGACTACCTGTACCTAGCCTCTTCATTAGTCCTAGACATGCCAGTAAAAGCTCTTGACGAGCTCCTTTCCTGTCACAGCCTTGGTTCACTTTTATGTAATATTGATGTAATATTCACTGTAGTGCTGAGCGATTAGTGCTTTTTTAGGTTGGTTCAGTTTTGGTTCGATTTTTTTATTTTTATTATCACGGTTTTGGGATTTAGGATTTCGGTTTCAATGCACTATGCGTTGTGTGGCTTGAGTGCTGTAACAACACAGAATTAAGCAACATTAAGCAGCATTCTCATGATGGTAGTGACTTCCCTTGACTGCTTATCACTTACTAACCATCATTTCTTTAATAATAAATATCTGTTTTATTTGATTACTTTATTAGTTAATTACAAGTCATCATCTCATCTCTGTAGAGCTGATGCCTATGCTGTCTGACAAAATCACAATTTTAGTAGTTCTTCAAAGTAAATGAGGCGTACCTTTATGACTACTGAATACTAGCTATCAATCACTTAGATCAAGTATTTTCAGGCTCTCAAAGCAACTGATTTCTATCCCTCTCGATCATGCATTCTCTCTTCTCTCTGTGTCAGCTCCGCACATACCCTGATAAGTTTTAGCGGGCGCACAATGGATTATGGTCATTGTAGTCATAGGAGTCATGGTCATTACCATGTTTTCTTTTGCTAAACTATGTAGAATATTTGCTAATTGGAAACTACAACTCCCTACTACATCTCACAGTTCATGCTTCATCTGATTTATCTGTACAGAAACTGCACATTGAGCTCACAGAAAAAAAAAAAAACGAAATGGAATAAAAATAATTTAACGGTTGGTCAATTGGTCAATTAAAAAATGAAAAATAACCACCATTTCAGTTAATCGCACAGCACTAATTCGCTGCATTCACAGGTCCAGAGAAAAGGAAAGGTATTATGGTGAGACTGACCACACACCTCAATGAGAACATTTGACTTTTCACAGTTGCACTCTACAGCCCGACAAACGGCGTCAATGTAAAAAGAGCCAATCATTTTTTTTGTATTTTCTGCCCCAAAATGTGATAGTGGTGTCACTATGAGGTCATGCTCATGCCCCTGCAAAAGTCTTAGCTTACGGAGATTACACAGATCTCCTGACAAAGCAACCCTTGGAGTGGGAATGGAGATGTGGCTGTGAAGATTACCACAGGGCCAGCCACAGCACAGATGAGAATGATCCAATCTGAGCATCAGACAGAGAAAGCGCTTTGAAAAGTGTCCTTCATTCATCCGTTCCCTGCGATATCAAACATTTCTCACAGGCTTTGGAGGAGTAAATCCATTGGCAGAACTATAGATAGATTTTAAAGTCATTAATATGATACATTATATAATGACATCCCTGCTGATTGCATGTACTGTAAGTAGACCAAGGTTCAGGTTAAGCTAAAACATAAATGTACCCTAGACACTCATCTTGCAAAATGATAACATTATAATTAACACTTGACTGACAACTAAAACTATGACTTGCCTCTCCTGTCTATACAATCACTACAACATAGACATGACCCATGACACCACATCATTTGTAATTGTCAAACAGATAACTCAATTCACAATTCCTGAGGGCTCACTGCCAACTAATCAAGACACAGACAGCCATAAATCATCACTCTGGAAACAGACATGCTGAGCTTGAGAATAATCATATTTCATGCTCAATATTTGCTCACTTCCCATGTAGATCTGTAAAGTATTGCCCTGGTGTGTAAAGATACAGAGATGATGGTCCTCTGTAGCTCAGTTGGTAAAACATGGCACTTGCAATGCCAGGATAGTGGGTTTGATTCCCAGGATAACCCATATTTAAAATGTAAGTTGCTTTGGATAAAAGTGTCTGCTAAATGCCATATATTATTATTTATTATTATGTACATTTCGTAGCTTGGTTTGGCATTCATACTCTCAACAGGGCACTTAATCCTGATATTACTCTAATCAGAACAGCAGCTTTCAGGACCTTGTTTACATGTGTGGGTATGTGTGTGTGTGTGTGTGTGCACATGCTGTGGCTGCCAATACTGTCATAGACTCTCTAACATCCTCCCCTCCTGCCTGGAATGTCAGTGAGAATGCACATGTGAAATTGATCTACCATACACAGATATTACTATTCTACCAGGATGGGCACATGGGTGATGTGGTTAAGTAGATATTGTGCAACTATTCGGGTTAGTTGCACAAAATGTGAGAGTTCGGGGAGAGGTTGAAGCCGTGCGGTTGAGACAGAATTAAAGTGATTTGATTAGAGAAGTGTCGATGGCAGCTAATTCAAATCAGTGCACTCGATCTGGGAGGGCCATTCCGCTGATCTTTCCCTAACTGCCTCTATGACACAAACTTACAGATATAAGAATGTTTGATCACAATATCTGAGGCTGACAGCAGAATACTACTTGTAACTTGTAACTCACTAACTTGTGTTGTCTTAAGGGTCAAAAATGACCCGCCACTATGTTTAACAGCAGAGAAAACCCCCTAAATTATATTTTTTCAACTTGAAATTTCATTACTTTTCCTAGAGTGACCCCAACATTAGAAAAAGTGAAACATCGCCTTTGTTCATATTTCCATGAAAGCTGTACACCACCAGGGTACAAAGATTGTCTTAGGGTCATTTTTGACCCGGCAGTTATAAGATAATTTACACACCACAAAAACCACAAAGACACACACACACACACACACACACACACACACACACACACACACACACACAATGAGAAATTGAGATTGTGTGCTACTGATTGAAATCTAAAACTTTATTGTGCATGTGCAGCATCTCCCCTCCACGACCCCTCCACGACCCCACACATGACTCAGGTTCACAGACAAAAATAAACCAAATTTCAGGCAAAATAAATATTTCTTGAAAGCATTGTTTACTAATGGGGAATGCAGTCAGAGGCTATAAAGCTGCTGCAGATGACAGTCCCCCCAGATCTTTCTTTGCTGAAGCCATGAGTGCACATTTCAGTGCACAACAGGTTGTAGATCTGATTTTTTCAGATGTCTAGGAGGAACAAGAGAACAATGATTTGGAAGAGGAAGAGGTATCTGAAGAAGAAGATGGGGAAGAGTATAACCCAGAGCACGATGCATCATCTTCAGATGAAGAAGAAAGACCCCAAGCAGAAAGAGAGACATTTTTGTCAACTTGTCACCATATGACAACCAGGGCAGGATGGCAGCACAAAATGTCATAAGGATGACCCCAGGGCCCACAAGACATGCAGTTTCCCATGCCCAGGGCATGCCTCAACATTCTACTTGTTCATCACACCAGCCATCTAAAAAATAATCCTGGAGATTACACATTTTGAGGGTTTCCGTAAATATGGAGACAACTGGAAAAGTTTGGATGAGATTGACCTGCGTGCCTACATAGGGCTGCTAATCTTAGCGGGTGTGTATAGGTCCCGAGGTGAGGTTACATGTAGTCTCTGGGCTGCAAAGAGTGGAAGGGCAATTCTCTGTGCCACGATGCCACTGAAAGTCTTTGACACTTTCTCAAGAATGCTATGGTTTGATAACCGTGAGCCAAGACATGCAAGGCGTGTGAGAGACGAACTGGTGGCCATAAGAGAGGTCTGGGAGAAGTGGGTGGAGAATCTGTTATACCTCTACAACCCTGGGCCTGAAATAACAATGGATGAGCAACAGGTTCCATTCAGAGGTACATTTTTTTTCCTTATCTGTAATGTAAGTGATTTCCACTGTTCATGTTATTTTGTATTGCTGTAATATAATTGATGTATGTGATTGTTTTCTGTGACACTGATACTAATCACTGATAGTAATCTATTTTGTCAAAAGGTCACTGTCCTTTCCGGCAGTATATGCCCCGCAAGCCAGAAAAGTATGGCATCAAGATATGGGTGGCCTGTGACGCACAATCCAGCTACGCTTGGAAGATGCAAGTCTACACAGGGAAGCCAACCAGTGGAGGTCCGGAGAAGAACCAGGAGAAGCGGGTTGTGCTTGACGTGACAGATGGACTGAGGGAGCACAATGTCACGTGTGACAATTTCTTCACCTCTTATGAACTCAGCCAGCAGCTCCTGAAGAGGGAGATCATCATGGTTGGCACAGTTAGAAAGAACAAGCCTGAGCTCCCCTTGCACTCCTCGCAACAAGGGGGAGAAAGGCCTTCTCATCAAAGTTTGCCTTCATCCCCACCACCACTCTAGTTTCTTGCCTCCCAAAGAGGAACAAGAATGTGGTCCTCCTGAGCACACTGCACAAAACGACTGAGATCAGTGATCGTGAGGAAAGGAATCATGGACTATAACTACATCAAACCTGGACAAGGTGATTGGAACTTACAGCTGCAGGAGGATGACTACCTGCTGGCCCCTGGTCATCGTCCATAACATAATTTAGGTGTCCTCATACAATGCCTTTGTGATATGGAACTCTCCCCCCTGATAATTATTTTAATTTTTTTTACCTTTATTTAACTAGGCAAGTCAGTTAAGAACAAATTCTTATTTTCAATGATGGCCTAGGAACAGTGGGTTAACTGCCTGTTCAGGGGCAAAATGACAGATTTGTACCTTGTCAGCTCAGGGGTTTGAACTTGCAACCTTCCAGTTACTAGTCCAACGCTCTAACCACTAGGCTACCCTGCCACCCCGGCAGCTGAGAAAGGCACTTGTAACCACACACATTCGAAGAAGGGAGCGCCTCCACCGCACAGCACCATCTGCAAGCGCTTGTGAAAGCTATTCAATGTGCAGAATCTTGTCCCGATCCACCTGAGGCTGCAGCTGGGGCAGGCAAGAGGAGATGCCAGTTCTGCCCCCCAAAGAAGGACTGGAAAACAAATAATATGTGCTGCACGTGTGAGAAATACATCTGCCAAGTCCATGCACACAAACATGCATACTGTTCTACATGTGAGAAATACATCTGCAAAGTCCATGCACACAAACATGCATACTGTTCTACATGTGAGAAATACATCTACAAAGTCCATGCACACAAACATGCATACTGTTCTACATGTGAGAAATACATCTGCAAAGTCCATGCACATAAACATGCATACTGTTCTACATGTGAGAAATACATCTGCAAAGTCCATGCACACAAACATGCATACTGTTCTACATGTGAGAAATACATCTGCAAAGTCCATGCACACAAACATGCATACTGTTCTACATGTGAGAAATACATCTGCAAAGTCCATGCACACAAACATGCATACTGTTCTACATGTGAGAAATACATCTACAAAGTCCATGCACACAAACATGCATACTGTTCTACATGTGAGAAATACATCTGCAAAGTCCATGCACACACACATGCATACTGTCCTACATGTGAGAAATACATCTGCCAAGTCCATGCACACAAACATGCATACTGTCCTACATGTGAGAAATACATCTGCAAAGTCCATGCACACAAACATGCATACTGTTCTACATGTGAGAAATACATCTACAAAGTCCATGTACACAAACATGCATACTGTTCTACATGTGAGAAATACATCTACAAAGTCCATGCACACAAACATGCATACTGTTCTACATGTGAGAAATACATCTGTAAAGTCCATGTACACAAACATGCATACTGTTCTACATGTGAGAAATACATCTGCAAAGTCCATGCACACAAACATGCATACTGTTCTACATGTGAGAAATACATCTACAAAGTCCATGCACACAAACATGCATACTGTTCTACATGTGAGAAATACATCTACAAAGTCCATGCACACAAACATGCATACTGTCCTACATGTGAGAAATACATCTGCAAAGTCCATGCACACAAACATGCATACTGTTCTACATGTGAGAAATACATCTGCCAAGTCCATGCACACAAACATGCATACTGTCCTACATGTGAGAAATACATCTGCCAAGTCCATGCACACAAACATGCATACTGTCCTACATGTGAGAAATACATCTGCCAAGTCCATGCACACAAACATGCATACTGTTCTACATGTGAGAAATACATCTGCAAAGTCCATGCACACAAACATGCATACTGTTCTACATGTGAGAAATACATCTACAAAGTCCATGTACACAAACATGCATACTGTTCTACATGTGAGAAATACATCTGCAAAGTCCATGCACACAAACATGCATACTGTTCTACATGTGAGAAATACATCTGTAAAGTCCATGTACACAAACATGCATACTGTTCTACATGTGAGAAATACATCTACAAAGTCCATGCACACAAACATGCATACTGTTCTACATGTGAGAAATACATCTGTAAAGTCCATGTACACAAACATGCATACTGTTCTACATGTGAGAAATACATCTACAAAGTCCATGCACACAAACATGCATACTGTTCTACATGTGAGAAATACATCTGCCAAGTCCATGCACACAAACATGCATACTGTTCTACATGTGAGAAATACATCTGCAAAGTCCATGCACACAAACATGCATACTGTTCTACATGTGAGAAATACATCTACAAAGTCCATGCACACAAACATGCATACTGTTCTACATGTGAGAAATACATCTACAAAGTCCATGCACACAAACATGCATACTGTTCTACATGTGAGAAATACATCTGCCAAGTCCATGCACACAAACATGCATACTGTTCTACATGTGAGAAATACATCTACAAAGTCCATGCACACAAACATGCATACTGTTCTACATGTGAGAAATACATCTGTAAAGTCCATGCACACAAACATGCATACTGTTCTACATGTGAGAAATACATCTACAAAGTCCATGCACACAAACATGCATACTGTTCTACATGTGAGAAATACATCTACAAAGTCCATGCACACAAACATGCATACTGTTCTACATGTGAGAAATACATCTGTAAAGTCCATGCACATAAACATGCATACTGTTCTACATGTGCTAATTTAGAGTTTATTGATTTATGTTCTTCACTTGTTTGTTTTGTATCTATTATCTTATTTCATTCTTGTTTATTGTTGTTGTTTATACACCTTGTGGGTGGGGGCAATGGTTTAAAAAAAATGGGAGAAGACTAGCATTTTGTCAATGAATTCCTCATTGTACAGTATATAAGAACATATCACTATGTTGCCAAAAACGTTCAAGACTGTTATTGTTTCCCTTCAATAAAATGCATTCAAAACTACTTTCTGCACATTTCTGCTACTTTCTTAGGCTATACAAGTGCTATCTCTTGCTAAAACATTTATGTTTACACTTATGCAGTACCTTTAGCAATAATAATAATAATAATAATACACCTCTACGTTAGTAAGGAAAACAATTATGACAAGTGTGTTGTAATAAAAACAACTGGTGTCCACTGATTAAATGCATGTCTTTCTGCATTGTGAAGAGGGAAAACCCAGATACAGTATTTACAAAGTTTGTGATGAATGACAGGTTGTTTCTTCATGCAAAATAGATTTTGGGTTTAAAATTCAATTAAGCTCCTTTATTTTAGGGGTTTAGTGAAGGCGGGTCATTTTTGACCCATAGGACAAGGGGAGTATACAGAATGTTAAGACTAAATGAGGACAGAACACAGGGATATTGCTTTCAGTATTGGCCTGCTGCAGAGCTCCTTGTCCTTTCACTTGAACTCCATATGTACAGTGCATTCGGAAAGTATTCAGACCCCTTGACTTTTTCCACATTTTCTTGTTTTTTCCCCTCATCAATCTACACACAATTCCTCATATTGACGAAGCAAAAACATGTTTTTCAAAAACAGGTTTTTTGAAATGATTGCAAATGTATTAAAAAAAAACCCTGAAAGAACACATTTACATAAGTATTCAGACCCTGCCTGGGTGCTCTGGAGCAGGTTTTCATCAGGGATCTCTTTGTACTTTGCTTCATTCACATTTCCCTCGATCCTGACAAGTCTCCCATTCTCTGCCGTTGAAAAACATGCCAGGTTTCCTCCAGACGTGATGCTTGGCATTCAGGCCAAAGAGTTCAATCTTGGTTTCATCAGACCAGAGAATCTGGTTTGTCATGGTTCGAGAGTCCTTTAGGTGCCTTTTGGCAACCTCCAAGCGGGCTGTCATATACCTTTTACTGAGGATGTGGCTTCCGTCTGTCTATTCTACCATAAAAGCCTGATTGGTGGAGTGCTACAGAGATGGTTGTCCTTCTGGAAGGTTTTCGCATCTCCGCAGAGGATCTCTGGAGCTTTGTGCCCATTGGGTTCTAGGTCACCTCCCTGACCAAGGCCCTTCTCGTCCGATGGCTCAGTTTGGCCGGGCGGTCAGCTCTAGGAAGAGTCTTGGTGTTCCAAACTCCTTCCATTGAAGAATGATGGAGGCCGCTGTGTTCTTGGGGACCTTCAATGGCACAGAAATGTTTCGGTACCCTTCCCCAGATCTGTGCCTCAACACAATCCTGTCTCGGAGCTCTACGGACAATTCCTTCGACCTCATGGCTTGGTTTTTGCTCTGACATGCACTGTCAACTGTGGGACCTTATATAGACAGGTGTGTGCCTTTCCAAATCATGTCCAATCAATTGAATGTACCAGAGGTGGACTCCAATCAAGTTGTAGAAACATCTCAGGGATGATCAATTGAAACAGGATGCACCTGAGCTCAATTTCGAGTCTCATAGCAAAGGGTCTGAATACTTATGCAAATAATTGTATTTCCATTTATTTTTTATTTTTAATAGATTAGCAAAAATTTATAAAAATATGTTTTCACTTTGTCATTATGGGGTATTGTGTGTAGGTTGATGGGGATTTTTAAAAATTCATCCATTTTATAATAACAAAATGTGGAATAAGGGACGGCGTCTGACGGCGTCTGAATACTTTCCGAATGCACTGTACATCATCTATTGTTCATTACCATGGAGATTGTGTTAAAGTGACTGTTTCTTTCTCATTCCCCATTGTTGGCCATGAGAAGATGATGGCCCTGATGAGCTCCATGGTGATTGTTAATAAACTGTGGGCGAAACAATTGGATGAAGGGAACTGCTAAAGACCTTGTTCATAACATCAGGGTCTCTGGAGGGCCAGAGGGCTCTATTGATGCTGTTATGTGTCTGAATAAAGAGAAAAGCACTTCACATGGGTACAAATACACAAGCACTTCAGCATGTAGTGGTTTGTGCATTAGATTATCTCATAATGATCTGTTTGTCACTTCAAAACCGCTACAGCATGGTCCCAAACTATTACTTGCTCACGCATGCGCACATAAGCACAAATACACACACACAAATGTACAAACGTACATTTGCATGAACACACGCTCGCATGCAAATGCACAGTCGCACAAATACACGCACGCATGCACAAACGCACAAATGTACACTACCGTTCAAAAAAGTTTGAGGTCACTTACAAATGTCCCTGTTTTGGAAAGAAAAGCACGTCTTGTCTATTAAAATAACATCAAACTGATCATAAATACAGTGTAGACATTGTTAATGTTGTAAATGACTATTGTAGTTGGAAACGGCTGATTTTTAATGGAATATCTACATAGGCGTACAGAGGCCCATTATCAGCAACCATGACTCCTGTGTTCCAATGTTACATTGTGTTAGCTAATCCAAGTTTATCATTTTAAAAGGCTAATTGATCATTAGAAAAACATTTTGCAATTATGTTAGCACAGCTGAAAACTGTTGTTCTGATTAAAGAAGCAACAAAACTGGCCTTCTTTAGACTAGTTGAGTATCTGGAGCATCAGCATTTGTGGGTTCGATTACAGGCTCAAAATGGCCAGAAGCAAAGACCTTTCTTCTGAAACTTGTTCTTGTTCTGGGAAATGAAGTTTATTCCATGCAAGAAATTGCCAAGAAACTGAAGATCTCATACAACGCTGTGTACTACTCCCTTCCCAGAACAGTGCAAACTGTCTCTAACCAGAATAGAAAGAGAAGTGGGAGGCCCCGGTGCACAACTGAGCAAGAGGACAAGTACATTTGAGTGTCTAGTTTGAGACACAGACGCCTCACAAGTCCTCAACTGCAGCTTCATTAAATAGTACGTGCATAACACTGTCTCAACGTCAACAGCGAAGACGCGACTCCGGGATGCTGGCCATCTAGGCAGAGTAGCAAAGAGACAGCCATATCTCAGACTCGCCAATGAAAATGAAAGATTAAGATGGGCAAAAGAACACAGACACTAGACAGAGGAACTCTGCCTAGAAGGCCAGCATCCCGGAGTCACCTCGTCACTGTTGACGTTGAGACTGGTGTTTCACCGTCTAGTTTTGATATACACTGCTCAAAAAAATAAAGGGAACACTAAAATAACACATCCTAGATCTGAATGAATGAAATATTCTTATTAAATACTTTTTTCTTTACATAGTTGAATGTGCTGACAACAATATCACACAAAAATGATCAATGGAAATCAAATTTATCAACCCATGGAGGTCTCGACTTGGAGTCACACTCAAAATTGTATGTAATGCCCTTAAAACAAGTCAAAATGAGGCTCAGTAGTGTGTGTGGCCTCCACGTGCCTGTATGACCTCCCTACAACGCCTGGCAATGCTCCTGATGACATGGGGTAGTGGTCTCCTGAGGGATCTCCTCCCAGACCTGGACTAAAGCATCCACCAACTCCTGGACAGTCTGTGGTGTAACGTGGCGTTGGTGGATGGAGCGAGACATGATGTCCCAGATGTGCTCAATTGGATTCAGGTCTGGGGAACGGGCGGGCCAGTCCATAGCATCAATGCCTTCCTCTTGCAGGAACTGCTGACACACTCCAGCCACATGAGGTCTAGCATTGTCTTGCATTAGGAGGAACCCAGGGCCAACCGCACCAGCATATGGTCTCACAAGGGGTCTGAGGATCTCGGTACCTAATGGCAGTCAGGCTACCTCTGGCGAGCACATGGAGGGCTGTGCGGCCCCCCAAAGAAATGCCACCCCACACCATGACTGACCCAACGCCAAACCGGTCATGTTGGAGGGTGTTGCAGGCAGCAGAACGTTCTCCACAGCGTCTCCAAACTCTGTCACGTCTGTCACATGCTCAGTGTGAACCTGCTTTCATCTGTGAAGAGCACAGGGCGCCAGTGGCGAATTTGCCAATCTTGGTGTTCTCTGGCAAATGCCAAACGTCCTGCACGGTGTTGGGCTGTAAGCACAACCCCCACCTGTGGACGTCAGGTCCTCATACCACCCTCATGGAGTCTGTTTCTGACCGTTTGAGCAGACACATGCACATTTGTGGCCTGCTGGAGGTCATTTTGCAGGGCTCTGGCAGTGCTCCTCCTGCTCCTCCTTGCACAAAGGCGGAGGTAGCGGTCCTGCTGCTGGGTTGTTGCCCTCCTACGGCCTCCTCCACGTCTCCTGATGTACTGGCCTGTCTCCTGGTAGCGCCTCCATGCTCTGGACACTACGCTGACAGACACAGCAAACCTTCTTGCCACAGCTCGCATTGATGTGCCATCCTGGATGAGCTGCAACACCTGAGCCACTTGTGTGGGTTGTAGACTCCGTCTCATGCTACCACTAGAGTGAAAGTACCGCCAGCATTCAAAAGTGACCAAAACATCAGCCAGGAAGCATAGGAACTGAGAAGTAGTCTGTGGTCACCACATGCAGAACCACTCCTTTATTGGGGGTGTCTTGCTAATTGCCTATAATTTCCACCTGTTGACTATTCCATTTGCACAACAGCATGTGACATTTATTGTCAATCAGTGTTGCTTCCTAAGTGGACAGTTTGATTTCACAGAAGTGTAATTGACTTGGAGTTACATTGTGTTGTTTAAGTGTTCCCTTTATTTTTTTGAGCAGTGTACATTTGGTTGAGCTGTCAAGTAATGTGAATTCAACAAAACATTTCACGTCATTGGATTTAGGATAAACGTTGGGTAAAGAAAATATGAAATTCCCATATGTTGATGACTTTTTGCAAATCCAAACTGATTTCCACATTGATTCAGCATCATCACATAGATTCTTTGTTGTTGAAATGACCTGGAAACATTGTTGATTCAACCAGTTTTTGCCCAGTGGGAAAGCCCCTACTCAATCAATAACATTACAGAGAAAAGGCTTTCTGTTTGAAAACACATTGTAGGCCAGAGTATGTTGGACAACCTAATTCAATCAAACATACCTCTTTAGAATCCAAAGGTTTTAGCAATCATTTAGTATGGGGCAGAAATCCGTAAACCTTGACATTGATGAGTGTTTTTTACATTCAATCAAACATAAATGCTCCTTGGAAAAAAAGGTTTCAATTTTGGTTCACATAGCTTTAGGTTAGTAATTCACAGCTGTGGCTATCTTTTAAAGGAGGATGACACACTCCTACGCTGATGTGAAACACCAGTCTCCTATTTTCCTCTCACATCAATATTTCAGAGAAGTTAATGTTGACTAGGTGAGACAGGATGTCTGTTTCTCTAAAACCAGGCCACTATGCATTTATAAAGAGGAGTATGTCAGAAGTGTTGGAACAGAATCACCAATGTTAGAAATTCAGCACACTGTGAGACTACCATCAATTGACATTATATTTACAGAGAGATATTCTAAAACCCTTTGAGTAATCACCTATAGTGCTCCTAATCCAGACGTTGCGCTGAGATGCAATAATGCTAATTCCTCTCTCAGAACAGTGGGACTAGAAGAGCTAGCCTACTGTTTCCTTTTCATGATTAATTCATAAGATTGTTTTCAGCAGTTTAGTCACTGCTGGCTGCTATCCATCTCAATCAAAGCATTGAAGCAGTGGCAACACTCTTAGAAAAAAAGCTGTCCCCATAGGAGAACCTTTTTTGGTTCCTCGTAGAGCCCTCTATTGAAAGGGTTCTACAAGAAAACCAAGATATTTCTACCTAGAACCAAAAGGGTTCTACGTGGAACCAAAAAAAGGTTATTCAGAGGGCTCTTCTATGGGGACAGCCGAAGAACCCTTTTAGGTTCTAGATCGCACCTTTTTTTCTAAGAGTGTAAAGACAGAAGTGGCAGCGGTCCAAGCAGAGGAGATGTATTCAAAGACAGGGACTGACATTGCCGCCTGTGTCATGGAAACCACAGCCACCTCCACATCAGCCACCTACCTGGCTGGTTTTAATGGCCAGTGGACAATAAACGATCTAAAATGGGCGGTACATAACTCAATGATGGACAAATGGCTCTGGTTATGGTGGAGATAATGACAGAGAGGTGGTTTCAAAACCACACTAAAGGCTTTCGTCGGATGAGGAAGAGTACTCGGACCAAAGCGCAGCTTGGTAAGTGTTCATATTTCTTTATTGAACTGAACACTGAATAAACAAAAACAACAAAGGGAAACCCCCCCCCCCAAACAGTCCTGCAAGGTGAAAAACACTAAACAGAAATTAACTACCCACAAAAACCCAGTGGGAAAAGGCTACCTAAGTATGGTTCTCAATCAGAGACAACGATAGACAGCTGCCTCTGATTGAGAACCACACGGCCAAACAACAAAGAAATATAAAACATAGAAAATGAACATAGAATATCCACCATAGTCAAACCCTGGCCTAACCAAAATAGAGAATTAAAAGCCTCTCTATGGCTAAGGCATGACACACACAATATGTTTAATATCTGGGTTTTTGAAAACCCCTTTTGCAGGATTTCCTTTACATCCTCCCACGTCCTTCACCCTCTCTTCACCAAAAAGTCCAGTTGTCTACAGTCTAATTAGCAGACTACAACTCATAGCAGTCCCAGCTAGCACATAGCGTTCTGAGAACCATTTACTTCTTAGAGCTTGGTGAGAGCGAAGTTGTCCTATGTTTATTTTGCATACAACCTTCCCACAACAATCTGGGAATGGTGCAAGATACCCAGCTAGCATATAACGTTGTGAGAACCATATGTTTCTTAGGTGGGAATTTCAGTACTTCAGCGTAACGTTTCCTACAGATTTCCCCATGTTTCTATTTAAAGTCATGTTCTCAAATTGTTCCCGAGAACGTTTAGAAACAAAGTTCTTCCGTGGGAATTTCAGTACTTCAGAATAACGCTTTCTACAGGTTTCCCCATGGTTCTATTTAAAGTAATGTTCTCAAATTATTCCAAGAATGTTAAGAAACAACATTCTTCTGTGGGACTTTCAGTACTTCAGCATAACGTTTTCTGCAGGTTTTCTATTTAAAGTCATGTTCTCAGAACTTTAAGAACACTTTCCATAAAAACCACAAGAAAACATAAGAAACCTTCAAAGAAAGTTCAAAGAATGTTATTTAAAAACGTATACATTCCATTCTCTTGTTAAATTAGCAGTTTAACGGAAAGTAATTTTGAAACACGTTCTCAGAACAATATTTAATTACCTTCAAAATTACTTTGAATTTCCGTTCTCGGGAACGTTAATAAAACCTCTCAGGAAAATTTTCAGGGAACCATAGTAAAAACCTCCCTGCAACCTAAAAATGTATACAGGTTACATTTTCCCTTCCATTCTCAAAAAAAAAACATTCCTTTTTACTAGTCAGGAAACGTATGGCTTCGTTACCAGAACCAACGGGGAACCAAAAACGTACATTCCCACAAATTCCAAGGAACCAAATGAGCTAGCTGGGGTGTGATCAAATTAAACATCCAGTGAAGAGTACATTGCACCACTACGTAACATTGACCATTTGCAGCAGACTTGTGTTTCTTGAGGACATTCAAGGTGCTATTTGTGGCACTGCTCAATGTATTTAACAAGAACATGTGCACGCCTAAAACCCGTTGGCCATACTGTACACCACTGTCTGCCTTGATGATAATCAAGTTCATGATACATATACATCCACCTTGTATATCTTATCTTGAATCATACCTCTTTCAAATCAAATCAAATTGTATTGTTCACATGCACATTTTAGCAGATGTTATAATCCTGGGCAAACACAAGTGCCACTAAAACTTGAACACAACGTCATGTTTTGATTGTATAGAGAGGATTTATTGAGATGAAATGGATTGCCATATGCGATTGGAACTGAAGTGAATAACCTTGAATGATATGACTAAAGTGGACTGCACACCAGAATTGAAATACTGTACAATCGTAGTAAACACTTGGTTTTGATAGTGACTTTGTAGTCCACTGTTACAATGAATTATACATAGGTGCCGTATCTGCACAAAGACAGAACCTCGCCCGCTGTGGGGAGATAAATAACCGCAGCACAGCATGGGGTGGAGTGAGACCTGAGAATCTACATCTATGGCAACACTGGAGACACAGAGCCGTCTATCAATCTGTCCCCGGGAAACACAACAAGAAGACTCGCCCCAGAAAGGTACGGCACATAATGGTCAGACCCGGCCCCACGCAACACATCTGCATAGCTCACCCAGCCAATGGCTTGTCATCAAACAAGAGGTTATTAAGATACACAGAGACATGATTTAAGACTAGTTAAAGTCCTATTCAAAAGTCTGAACCATGACTGGCTTGGCCAATTCCACTTACAAGTTTTTGGATCTGGTTGCTTTAAATTGAATGTAGCTAATCAGGTTTATTTTGATAGGCGAGTAGTAGGAGCAGTGGGATCATTGTCCTTAAGTGGGATTAGGCTGTAATTTGAAATCACAGGGGCTTTTGTGCTGTTAGGACCAACTAACAATTGTTCAGAATCTGAAGTGGAGTTGAATTTGTGGAATTAAGGGCTAGAAGGGGGTTGGGTTCTGCCACCCCTTTCCATTTTGGAAAGGTGGGCAAGGCTTTTCTGCCTCTGAAAATGCCACTTTAAAATGTGAGACTGACAGTGAAAGTGTGCTTTTAGGCCACAGGCTTGAGCAAAGTAACTCTGCTAATCATGGAACAATAATCATAGTACCTGTTATTTTCTATCTTTACACTCAGGGGCCTTGTGTGTGTGGGTGTGTGTTTTCTTACGCATGTGTGCGTATGTGGGTGCATCTGTGTGAGTCATTCAACCTACCTGGGACCTGTTTCCTGGTGAGTATGTTTCCAGCATTGTGGACAATAATAAGCAGTTTAACTCAAAGGATAACATGGTAGCCTACTGTAGTTTTCACTTTCTAAAAACAACACAACCTGGTGTAATGATAAGGTTGGCATTCCGCAGAGCAGGCACATGCCAGGCAGCAGCCAGATGGCAGGGGAAGGTCGCCTGCGCTGCGGAGGGCCAAACCTCTTGCTGGCTTACAGATTGATATTTAATTGCCCTGTAATTAAATTACTCCCTAAAAAACTCTGCGTGGATTATCTCGGTCAGGTACAATTTTCCCTTTTCATGGCATATGGTGCAGCGCTGAATGCGATGAAGCAAGGATAAATATGATAACAGCCCACTTCACGCAAGTGTGGCGGTTCACTTGCTTGCCTCTTTTTTATGGAGTTGTCATGCTCCAAGCAGATTTAAATGAGGCGTGAAAGAAAGAGACATTGTGAAAGGTCTGGCAGCACAGAACAAAGGAGAGATTGAGAGAGAGAGAGAGGGAGGTTATGATACCCTTCAGGTATTACAGGCAGTTTGGGGGACGGGTGAGCCTGACTGGAGTGTCTGTCTGTCAGAGAAGAGCTGACATGGCAGGGGATAATCAACTCCCACCCTGCTGTACTGGGTGCCTCTGATTGGTAGAACTCTAGGGGTGTGCTGGGAAGGACAGTGACAATAGAGAAAAAAATATTAATTGCAGTGTCACTTGACCTCTTGAACCCGCCTCTCTGTCCTTAAAACAAGCTCATAACAAAGCAACATGTCAACCAGCTATTTCAATCGACCTTTGACCACAGAGTCCTCTTTCCTGCAACAGCAAACATACTTCAGACACAGTTGTTCTTCATGCCCTCCACATCATACATTGACCCAGAATCCATTAATTTCCCCTTAAGAGGCATTAGAAGAAGACAAAAATGTATTCTACCAATTGAACCTATTGCAGGATAAATCAATGTTAAAGTTTACATAGCTGGCCATACATGGATGCTAAATTGTACTTTATGGGTTCTACTATATATAATAATACGATTCAATTATATCTTTACATGAATAACCAAAGTCTATCAGAATTCCAGTCATTCCAATATATGTTATACCCCTTGATCTTGAAGAATAGGACTTGGAAATATAGAAGCCAAATTGTTTTACCTGAGCATAACCCCAAACCCAAGGACTTATTAGCCAGCCCTACTCTGTTGTTTATGATTTTGTTGTCATGTAGGACTGATTGGGCTTATTGATTCGAGTTGAAAAATAAATGCTGCGCTCATGGAATGACATGCTTTGAGCAATACTGAAAAGTGCTATTTACATGTGAAAAATGAATGCCATATGCTGCATTTGCTATAGGTCTCTGCATTTGCTATAGGTCTATTGTTTACTTTTTTTTGGTGACACTTTGATATCTTGATAATATGCAGTTATTTAAAGGGCAAATCCACAGATTAAACAATGACAAAATGGCCACCCAGCCTCTGTTCTGGTAAAAAGCTGAGGGATGGACCTGGAGAAATGTAACCACTCTCAGATTAATAGACAGAGCTATGGATGCAAGGACTAACCTTCCATGATATCAACATTATTGTTTTAACCACGTTATGAGGCTATACAGTGTTTGTTTACATGTACAATATTTACAAACATTGGCGAAAAACAAGCTTATATTTTGGGCAACTACAGATTGCCCCTTTAATTCTAATCAAAAGTGTGCGAGTTTGAGCATGTGTCCATTAGGACTTTGGATAAAAAAAATGTATCAGCATGAATTAGATTGAGCAATAAAAGCCTCACTGGGATCCGCACTGTGCAGCTGTTGCAAGAGTGTATTTTTCACTGGCTGTCCACTGGTTTCAAAAACAATGATTGATAAGCAGCTTAAACTTCTTAAATTCCACCATTATTGGATTCAAATACACATTTAGATTTGTGAACAGCCATCCACAACAACCACAATCTGTAAGGCACAAATAGCTAACTGAGGGAGCAGCAGAGTGATTCACATCAAAGCGTTTGTAGATATCAATAGTAAGTGATACCTGTATTGCTGTAAACTACACCACTGCTGTCATCCTTACCTCCAAGTGTTTATTCAAGTTGGATAATCTTTGGATGCCAACAGCAGTCACACCATTGGAAGACATAGTTTGGACTGTAGCCTACAAATGCCTATTCCTGCTCTTTTCCCACGATCCATCAAACACATTTGGTGTGTCATCATGACTTATGGTCAGACTCGCTCACATTGAACACATTTAAACTTACTGTGTTTTTCAATGCTGATTTGAATGTCATTGATGGAATTCACATTTTTCTGCTTCAACAAAGAGCTGGTTCTCCAGGAGACCCTGGAGGACTTGTCGGACGTGGAGAAAATGTTCTTGAGCTGTGCGGGAAAAGACGAGGATGTCATTGAGGTAGATGAACATGTTAACATGTCGTGGACAACGCCGTTAACCAGGGCCTGGAACACAGCAGGAGCGTTGGTCAGACTGAATGGCATCACCAGGTATTTGTAGTGTCCGCTATGTTGAAGGCTGTCTTCCACTTGCCACATTCCCGTATCTGCACCAGATGGTAGGTGTTCCACAGGTCTAACTTAGAGAAAATGATGGCACCCTGGAGCAGCTCAAAAGCCGAGGTGATGAGTGGTAGCGGTTCTTAACCGTGATGTCATTAATGCCCCGGTAGTCGATGCACGGGCGCAGTTTTGTCCCTCTTCTCCACAAAGAAGAACCCGGCGGATACACCCTGCAGCCAAGGAGTCCTCGATGTACGTTTTCATAGCCTTGTTCTCTGGACCTGACAGAGAATACAGTCATACCCGGGGTGGTATAGTGCCCTGGAGAAGATTGATCATAGGGGCCCGGGCCTTGCTGAAAACATCCCGAAGGTCCTGGTACTCCGTGGGAATGGCTGAGATGTCCGAGGCTTCATCCAAGCCCACAGGAAGACATCTCAGGGCAGGCTGCGCCGACTTCAGGCAATGAGCGTGGCAGAACAGGCTCCAGCCCATTATAGCTTCAGCAGACTGACTACAGAGTGCCCAACTAACGCACTGACATCCATGGTAATGTAAAGGGGCTGAGTGGGGATACCCAGCTCTGACACCAGGGTAGTGTCCATGAAACCCTCATCGGCCCCAGAGTCAATGAGAACCTGGAGAGATTTCGACTGGTAGCCCCACAGCAGGATGGCATGGAGAGGGGTACGAGTAAGAGGAGAAGGATAATTCTCTGTATGGCCACCAGAGTACTACTGATGACCCTGTTTTTTAATGGGCAGGTAGAAACGTAATGACCGGTAGTCCGGCAATACAAACAACTCTTGGTGTTAAGTCTGCATAATGGTCGGCTGCAGACAACCTAGCTCTGCCGAGTTGCATCGGCTCCGGAAGAGGCTAGTCAGCAGACCTCAGAGACTCTCGGCGGAACTCAGGTAACCTCGGATTCTCTTGGGAATGTAGACGTTGGGGACTTCCTGAATTCCTCGGAGGCGAGGTGGGATCCTTGGTCGAGTGAGTGGACCCAGAATCAGACCTCCTCTCCCTCCTACATTCCCGTAGTCACCCATCGATCTGGACGGTCAAGGCGATGAGCGAGTCGAGATCCGTGGGCAGCTTCCGGGCTGCGAGCTCGTCTTTAACTATTTCCAATAATCCGTGAAGGAACCTGGGATTCCGGGTTCCAGGCACTCTCAGCAGCCAACGTGCAGAAATCAAACACATAGTCTTCCACACTGTGGGAGTCAAATCAAATCAAATCAAATCAAATTTTATTTGTCACATACACATGGTTAGCAGATGTTAATGCGAGTGTAGCGAAATGCTTGTGCTTCTAGTTCCGACAATGCAGTAATAACAAGTAATCTAACTAACAATTCCAAAACTACTGTCTTGTACACAGTGTAAGGGGATAAAGAATATGTACATAAGGATATATGAATGAGTGATGGTACAGAGCAGCATAGGCAAGATACAGTAGATGTTATCGAGTACAGTATGTACAAATGAGATGAGTATGTAAACAAAGTGGCATAGTTTAAAGTGGCTAGTGATACATGTATTACATAAGGATACAGTCGATAATATAGAGTACAGTATATACGTATGCATATGAGATGAATAATGTAGGGTAAGTAACATTATATAAGGTAGCATTGTTTAAAGTGGCTAGTGATATATTTACATCATTTCCCATCAATTCCCATTATTAAAGTGGCTGGAGTTGAGTCAGTGTCAGTGTGTTGGCAGCAGCCACTCAGTGTTAGTGGTGGCTGTTTAACAGTCTGATGGCCTTGAGATAGAAGCTGTTTTTCAGTCTCTCGGTCCCAGCTTTGATGCACCTGTACTGACCTCGCCTTCTGGATGATAGCGGGGTGAACAGGCAGTGGCTCGGGTGGTTGATGTCCTTGATGATCTTTATGGCCTTCCTGTGACATCGGGTGGTGTAGGTGTCCTGGAGGGCAGGTAGTTTGCCCCCGGTGATGCGTTGTGCAGACCTCACTACCCTCTGGAGAGCCTTACGGTTGAGGGCGGTGCAGTTGCCATACCAGGCGGTGATACAGCCCGCCAGGATGCTCTCGATTGTGCATCTGTAGAAGTTTGTGAGTGCTTTTGGTGACAAGCCAAATTTCTTCAGCCTCCTGAGGTTGAAGAGGCGCTGCTGCGCCTTCTTCACGATGCTGTCTGTGTGAGTGGACCAATTCAGTTTGTCTGTGATGTGTATGCCGAGGAACTTAAAACTTGCTACCCTCTCCACTACTGTTCCATCGATGTGGATAGGGGGGTGTTCCCTCTGCTGTTTCCTGAAGTCCACAATCATCTCCTTAGTTTTGTTGACGTTGAGTGTGAGGTTATTTTCCTGACACCACACTCCGAGGGCCCTCACCTCCTCCCTGTAGGCCGTCTCGTCGTTGTTGGTAATCAAGCCTACCACTGTTGTGTCGTCCGCAAACTTGATGATTGAGTTGGAGGCGTGCGTGGCCACGCAGTCGTGGGTGAACAGGGAGTACAGGAGAGGGCTCAGAACGCACCCTTGTGGAGCCCCAGTGTTGAGGATCAGCGGGGAGGAGATGTTGTTGCCTACCCTCACCACCTGGGGGCGGCCTGTCAGGAAGTCCAGTACCCAGTTGCACAGGGCGGGGTCGAGACCCAGGGTCTCGAGCTTGATGACGAGCTTGGAAGGTACTATGGTGTTGAATGCCGAACTGTAGTCGATGAACAGCATTCTCACATAGGTATTCCTCTTGTCCAGATGGGTTAGGGCAGTGTGCAGTGTGGTTGAGATTGCATCGTCTGTGGACCTATTTGGGCGGTAAGCAAATTGGAGTGGGTCTAGGGTGTCAGGTAGGGTGGAGGTGATATGGTCCTTGACTAGTCTCTCAAAGCACTTCATGATGACGGATGTGAGTGCTACGGGGCGGTAGTCGTTTAGCTCAGTTACCTTAGCTTTCTTGGGAACAGGAACAATGGTGGCACTCTTGAAGCATGTGGGAACAGCAGACTGGTATAGGGATTGATTGAATATGTCCGTAAACACACCGGCCAGCTGGTCTGCGCATGCTCTGAGGGCGCGGCTGGGGATGCCATCTGGGCCTGCAGCCTTGCGAGGGTTAACACGTTTAAATGTCTTACTCACCTCGGCTGCAGTGAAGGAGAGACCGCATGTTTTCGTTGCAGGCCGTGTCAGTGGCACTGTATTGTCCTCAAAGCGGGCAAAAAAAGTTATTTAGTCTGCCTGGGAGCAAGACATCCTGGTCCGTGACTGGGCTGGATTTCTTCCTGTAGTCCGTGATTGACTGTAGACCCTGCCACATGCCTCTTGTATCTGAGCCGTTGAGTTGAGATTCTACTTTGTCTCTGTACTGGCGCTTAGCTTGTTTGATAGCCTTGCGGAGGGAATAGCTGCACTGTTTGTATTCGGTCATGTTACCAGACACCTTGCCATGATTAAAAGCAGTGGTTCGCGCTTTCAGTTTCACACGAATGCTGCCATCAATCCACGGTTTCTGGTTAGGGAATGTTTTAATCGTATCTATGGGAACGACATCTTCAACGCACGTTCTAATGAACTCGCACACCGAATCAGCGTATTCGTCAATGTTGTTATCTGACGCAATACGAAACATCTCCCAGTCCACGTGATGGAAGCAGTCTTGGAGTGTGGAGTCAGCTTGGTCGGTGTCATGTATTGTCATGTTGTGTCTTGTTTCTGTCCTTTCCCTTCACCCTGTCTCCCTCTGCTGGTCGTTATTAGGTTACCTTTTCTCCCCCTCTTTCCCCCAGCTGTTCCTTGTCTCCTCCTAACTACCTCGTCACCCCTTTTCCCACCTGTTCCCTTTTTCCCTCTGATTAGTCCTCTATATCTCTCTCTGTTTTTGTTCCTGTCTTTGTCGGATTCTTGTTTGTGTTATTCATGCCTGAACCAGACTATCGTCATGTTTGCTGCAACCTTGTCCTGTCCTGTCGGAATCTGCCGGTCCATCTGAGCCTACGTTTGTTTTGTTATTAAAGAAGCTCTGTTTAAGTTAATTCGCTTTTGGGTCCTCATTCACGCACCGTAACAGAAGAATCCGACCAAGAATGGACCCAGCGACTTCGGATCCTCTCCACTCTGCCGTCGAGATCCAGGGAGCGATGCTAGGCAGACACGAGCAGGAAGTGTCTGCTGCTCGACATGCCGTTGAGACCCTGGCCGCCCAAGTCTCCAACCTCACAGAACAGGTTCACCATCTCCGCCTCGATCCACCGGCCACTTCCAGGGCTTTCGAATCTCCGGAGCCCAGAATCAATAACCCGCCGTGTTACTCTGGGAAGCCCACTGAATGCCGCTCGTTCCTCACCCAGTGTGATATTGTGTTTTCTCTCCAGCCCAACACTTACTCCAGGAGCACAGCTCGTATCGCCTACGTCATATCTCTCCTTACTGGACGGGCTCGTGAGTGGGGCACGGCAATCTGGGAGGCAAGGGCTGAGTGTACTAACCAGTATCAGGACTTTAAGGAGGAGATGATACGGGTTTTTGATCGTTCTGTTTTTGGGGAGGAAGCTTCCAGGGCCCTGTCTTCCCTATGTCAAGGTAATCGATCCATAACAGACTACTCTATTGAGTTTCGCACTCTTGCTGCCTCCAGTGACTGGAACGAGCCGGCGTTGCTCGCTCGTTTTCTGGAGGGTCTCCGCGCGGAGGTAAAGGATGAGATTCTCTCCCGGGAGGTTCCTTCCAGCGTGGATTCCTTGATTGAACTCGCTATTCGCATAGAGCGACGGGTTGATCTTCGTCACCGAACTCGTGGAAAGGAGCTCACGTTCTCCGTGGCCCCCCTCTCCGCATCACTACCATCTTCCTCTGCCGGCTCGGGTGCTGAGCCTATGCAGCTGGGAGGTATCCGCATCTCGACTAAGGAGAGGGAACGGAGAATCACCAACCGCCTCTGTCTCTATTGCGGTTCCGCTGGTCATTTTGTCACTTCATGTCCAGTAAAAGCCAAGAGCTCATCAGTAAGCGGAGGGCTACTGGTGAGCGCTACTACTCCTGTCTCTCCTTCAAGATCCTGCACTACCTTGTCGGTCCATCTACGCTGGACCGGTTCGTCAGCTTCCTGCAGTGCCTTAATAGACTCTGGGGCGGAGGGCTGTTTTATGGACGAGACCTGGGCTCGGGAACATAACATTCCTCTCAGACAGTTAAGGGAGCCCACGGCCTTGTTCGCTTTGGATGGTAGTCCTCTCCCCAGGATTCAGCGTGAGACGCTACCTTTAACCCTCACTGTCTCTGGTAATCATAGCGAAACCATTTCTTTTTTAATTTTTCGTTCACCTTTTACACCTGTTGTTTTGGGCCATCCCTGGCTAGTTTGTCATAATCCTTCTATTAATTGGTCTAGTAATTCTATCCTCTCCTGGAACGTCTCTTGTCATGTGAAATGTTTAATGTCTGCTATCCCTCCTGTTTCCTCTGTCTCTTCTTCACAGGAGGAGCCTGGTGATTTGACAGGGGTGCCGGAGGAATATCACGATCTGCGCACGGTGTTCAGTCGGTCCAGGGCCACCTCTCTTCCTCCACACCGGTCGTATGATTGTAGTATTGATCTCCTTCCGGGAACCACTCCCCCCCCGGGGTAGACTATACTCTCTGTCGGCTCCCGAACGTAAGGCTCTCGAAGATTATTTGTCTGTAGCTCTTGACGCCGGTACCATAGTCCCCTCCTCCTCTCCCGCCGGAGCGGGGGTTTTTTTTGTCAAGAAGAAGGACGGGTCTCTGCGCCCCTGCATAGATTATCGAGGGCTGAATGACATAACAGTGAAGAATCGTTATCCGCTTCCTCTTATGTCTTCAGCCTTCGAGATCCTGCAGGGAGCCAGGTTTTTCACTAAGTTGGACCTTCGTAACGCTTACCATCTCGTGCGCATCAGGGAGGGGGACGAGTGGAAGACGGCGTTTAACACTCCGTTAGGGCACTTTGAATACCGGGTTCTTCCTTTCGGCCTCGCTAACGCTCCAGCTGTCTTTCAGGCATTAGTCAATGATGTCCTGAGAGACATGCTGAACATCTTTGTTTTCGTTTACCTTGACGATATCCTGATTTTTTCACCGTCACTCCAGATTCATGTTCAGCACGTTCGACGTGTCCTCCAGCGCCTCTTAGAGAATTGTCTTTTTGTGAAGGCTGAGAAGTGCACTTTTCATGCCTCCTCCGTCACATTTCTCGGTTCTGTTATTTCCGCTGAAGGCATTAAGATGGATCCCGCTAAGGTCCAAGCTGTCATTGATTGGCCCGTCCCTAAGTCACGCGTCGAGCTGCAGCGCTTTCTCGGCTTCGCGAACTTCTATCGTCGTTTCATCCGTAATTTCGGTCAGGTGGCAGCTCCTCTCACAGCCCTTACTTCTGTCAAGACGTGCTTTAAGTGGTCCGTTTCCGCCCAGGGAGCTTTTGATCTCCTCAAGAATCGTTTTACATCCGCTCCTATCCTTGTTACACCTGACGTCTCTAGACAGTTCGTTGTCGAGGTTGACGCGTCAGAGGTGGGCGTGGGAGCCATTCCTTCTCAGCACTCCCTCTCTGACGACAAGGTCCACCCATGCGCGTATTTTTCTCATCGCCTGTCGCCGTCGGAACGTAACTATGATGTGGGAAACCGCGAACTGCTCGCCATCCGCTTAGCCCTAGGCGAATGGCGACAGTGGTTGGAGGGGGCGACCGTTCCTTTTGTCGTTTGGACTGACCATAGGAACCTTGAGTACATCCGTTCTGCCAAACGACTTAATGCGCGTCAGGCGCGTTGGGCGCTGTTTTTCGCTCGTTTCGAGTTCGTGATTTCTTATCGTCCGGGCTCTAAGAACACCAAGCCTGATGCTTTATCTCGTCTCTTCAGTTCTTCAGTAGCCTCCACTGACCCCGAGGGGATTCTCCCTGAGGGGCGTGTTGTCGGGTTGACTGTCTGGGGAATTGAGAGGCAGGTAAAGCAAGCACTCACTCACACTCCGTCGCCGCGCGCTTGTCCTAGGAACCTTCTTTTCGTTCCCGTTCCTACTCGTCTGGCCGTTCTTCAGTGGGCTCACTCTGCCAAGTTAGCCGGCCACCCTGGCGTTCGGGGTACGCTTGCTTCCATTCGCCAGCGTTTTTGGTGGCCCACCCGGGAGCATGACACGCGTCGTTTCGTGGCTGCTTGTTCGGTCTGCGCGCAGACTAAGTCCGGTAACTCCCCTCCTGCCGGCCGTCTCAGGCCGCTTCCCATTCCCTCTCGACCGTGGTCTCACATCGCCTTAGATTTTGTCACCGGACTGCCTTCGTCAGCGGGGAAGACTGTTATTCTTACGGTTGTCGACAGGTTCTCTAAGGCGGCTCATTTTATTCCCCTTGCTAAGCTTCCTTCTGCTAAAGAGACGGCACAAATCATCATCGAGAATGTTTTCAGAATTCATGGCCTTCCGTCAGACGTCGTTTCGGACAGAGGTCCGCAATTCACGTCTCAATTTTGGAGGGAGTTTTGCCGTTTGATTGGGGCTTCCGTCAGTCTCTCTTCCGGCTTTCACCCCCAGTCTAACGGTCAAGCAGAACGGGCCAATCAGACTATTGGTCGCATCTTACGCAGTCTTTCTTTTCGCAACCCTGCGTCTTGGTCAGAACAGCTCCCCTGGGCAGAATACGCCCACAACTCGCTTCCTTCGTCTGCGACCGGGCTATCTCCTTTTCAGAGTAGCCTCGGGTACCAGCCTCCGCTGTTCTCATCTCAGTTCGCCGAGTCCAGCGTCCCCTCCGCTCAGGCTTTTGTCCAACGTTGCGAGCGCACCTGGAAGAGGGTCAGGTCTGCACTTTGCCGTTATAGGGCGCAGACTGTGAGAGCTGCTAATAAGCGTAGAACTAAGAGTCCTAGATATTGTCGCGGTCAGAGAGTTTGGCTCTCCACTCAGAACCTTCCCCTTAAGACCGCTTCTCGCAAGTTGACCCCGCGGTTCATTGGTCCGTTCCGTATTTCTCTGATCATTAATCCTGTCGCAGTGCGACTTCTTCTTCCGCGATATCTTCGTCGCGTCCACCCGGTCTTCCATGTCTCCTGTGTCAAGCCCGTTCTTCGCGCCCCCGCTCGTCTTCCCCCCCCCCCCCATCCTTGTCGAGGGCGCACCCATCTACAGGGTCCGTAGGATTTTGGACATGCGTCCTCGGGGCCGTGGTCATCAGTACCTAGTAGATTGGGAGGGGTACGGTCCTGAGGAGAGGAGTTGGGTTCCCTCTCGGGACGTGCTGGACCGTGCGCTGATCGATGATTTCCTCCGTTGCCGCCAGGTTTCCTCCTCGAGTGCGCCAGGAGGCGCTCGGTGAGTGGGGGGGTACTGTCATGTATTGTCATGTTGTGTCTTGTTTCTGTCCTTTCCCTTCACCCTGTCTCCCTCTGCTGGTCGTTATTAGGTTACCTTTTCTCCCCCTCTTTCCCCCAGCTGTTCCTTGTCTCCTCCTAACTACCTCGTCACCCCTTTTCCCACCTGTTCCCTTTTTCCCTCTGATTAGTCCTCTATATCTCTCTCTGTTTTTGTTCCTGTCTTTGTCGGATTCTTGTTTGTGTTATTCATGCCTGAACCAGACTATCGTCATGTTTGCTGCAACCTTGTCCTGTCCTGTCGGAATCTGCCGGTCCATCTGAGCCTACGTTTGTTTTGTTATTAAAGAAGCTCTGTTTACGTTAATTCGCTTTTGGGTCCTCATTCACGCACCGTAACAGTCGGACCGGCGTTGGACAGACCTCAGCGTGGGAGCCTCTTGTTTTAGTTTCTGTCTGTAGGCAGGGATCAACAAAATGGAGTCGTGGTCAGCTTTTCCGAAAGGGGGGCGGGGCAGGGCCTTATATGCGTCGCGGAAGTTAGAGTAGCAATGATCCAAGGTCTTTCCACCCCTGGTTGCGCAATCGATATGCTGATAAAATTTAGGGAGTCTTGTTTTCAGATTAGCCTTGTTAAAATCCCCTCCAGCCTCCGGATAAATCGTTTCCAGTTTGCAGAGAGTTAAATAAAGTTTGTTCAGAGCCATCGATGTGTCTGCTTGGGGGGGGGGGGGGGATATATACGGCTGTGATTATAATCGAAGAGAATTCTCTTGCTAGATAATGCGGTCTACATTTGATTGTGAGGAATTCTAAATCAGGTGAACAGAAGGATTTGAGTTCCTGTATTTTTCTTTCATCACACCATGTCACGTTGGCCATGAGGCATACGCCCCCGCCCCTCTTCTTACCAGAAAGATGTTTGTTTCTGTCAGCGCGATGCGTGGAGAAACAAAAGCTGGAGTAACTTCCGGGCAGCCTCTCTTCCAGACAATGGAGAATCTGAACATTTTTTCACCTCAGCCACAAACTCCTCCAGACTGAAGCTTGAAGATGAGGGGGCACTGGGAGAGAAACACCTGACTGGTTCCTGACTCTCCAGCGAAGCATTACGGAGGGGGTAAGTGGGGTTCTCGGGAAGCCGGGGTGACCTGGAGAGGTGCGTTGCTGACAGCGGGGTTACTGAGCGGCTGGGAGGTTACTGTTGTGGGTGGCTGCCTAACAGATAATCTGCGGAATTACTCCAGCAATGTATTCAAGGCACGGTCATGGCGTTCCGCCAAGGTCTGGAATCCTTCCATAAGACCTCGAAGTAACTCCTTGTGTCTCCCAATGGTGGCTCCTTGGGAGGAGACGGCAGTGTGGAGCTGGTCCGAGTCTGCTGGGTCAGTCATGGCCAGTTCGTACAAACACGACTCAGGATATGACCCAGATGCAGACACAGGAGATTGAAGGTTCAATATACAGAGTAGTTGATTAAAACCACAGGAGGTAGGGAAAGGGAAAGTCGAGGACAGGCAGAGGTTCGTAACCAGGTCCGAGTCTGATAGGTACAGGGCGGCAGGTAGAAGCAGGGTCAGGACAGGCAGAAGTTCGTAAACCAGGTTAGAGTCAGATAGGTACAACACGGCAGGCAGGCTTGGGGTCAGGGCAGGCAGAATAGGTCAGAACTGGAAGAACAGGGACTAGAGTGAACAGGAACACGGGAAAAAACACGCTGGTAGGCTTGACAACTGGCAACAAACACAGGTATAAATGCACAAGGGATAATGGGGAAAATGGGCGACACCTGGAGGGGTGTGGAGACAAGCACAAGACAGGTGAAACAGGTCAGGGTGTGACAACGCCCTGACAAATTGAGGCTGTTCTGAGGGCAAAAGGGGCAATGCAACTCAATGTTAGGAAGATGTCCTTAATGTTTCGTACACTCAGTATAAGTGCACTTTTCTGTTTCTACTTATTCTCTTCGCAGCATTTAGAAGGACATCTGTAGGATGCCTTCTATAGAGGATGTACTGTGTCACTCTGCCTTACCATGCCCTCTGTCATTTCTGCCATCAACTGAGTCTCCAAAAAACTAAAACATCATCCCAGCACTTTGAGAAATAGAAAAAGGTATATTGTTGATTTATTGATTTGTGTATCGAGCTGCCCTGGACTGAAAAACCAAGAGACAAAGACTACAATGCATCAGAGGTTACTTTACGTTCAGCACTGCCGAAGCCTGCTGGAAAATCCCAGGGTTGTCAGAACTCAGGCATTATAGATCAATGTTCTCTGTCGGCACAATTGTGCCTAAGGATCCGAGTTGAGATGAGGAAAAAACGGTTACTTAGACTGAGACTCTCTCGTGGGAGCATAAAAGCAAAGGGGGTCCACTTTGACCTATTTTAGGTACTGGGACGCAGCTGCCGAAAGAAACAGGTCTCCTACCCTCCCACTGTTCTATAAGAGTATAGAAAAACTATTAAAAATGAGTGCCCCCTGCATCAAACTCCCAAACCCGACAGAGACATAGAAATCCTTCCTCCCACTCAATCCTGTCTTTGGGAAAACAAAAGGAATACCTACCATAGGAGTCATACATACAGACTCAGAACCAATTGGGAAACTACAATACCTCCTCAGCTCCTTGCTGGTTCATTTTCATGCGACAGACTTTTCAATTTTATTCTCGTTAAATATGTGTAGCAAACAGTGCTAATGTGGCTTATAATGAATTCCAGTGAAAATATGCAACCTTGTTTCTAAAACACCCATCATTTTCATCCCATTTTATACTCTCTATTTAGTCATTCAGTGACACTTCTCATCGATCGTGTCCCTACCAAGAGCATTTCAGCTAGAGACATTACAATATGGTCGATAAACATCACATTGTGAACATACACGCAACAGAGGATCTCTGGATCAATACTCCTGCTATATACTGTATACAGTACTCAACTTACTTGCCAACCACTGTTTGTCCAATAACCCCAGATCACTTGACATAAAATTTTCCTGCAGTGTACAGTAGTGGCAATATGAGACACATGATGGCCAGAAAAGGAGAAGACTGTAAAATGTTGGTTGAAGTATCCCCTAAGGACCTCAGATGACACCCCTCAGAAGACATTACTGTAGATGAATACTGATACGCTGATGTACTTCATCAGCAAGCCTGGCTGTCTGTGCAATTAAACTGACAGTCATATCACAATTAGACATGATAATGTACCTGCCTCGTTAGCCTGTGATTAAAAAGCAAAACTAGATGGAAAACAACATCCAAATATTAAAAGGGATTTCAGTACCACACACTGCAATACAAATCAATAAGCTGTTTCCCCATAAGTCTAACACAAGTTCAGTATTAAAGAACAATTGTTTATAGGCTTGAGCTCAAATGCCTTATTCCTATATCAAATGCCATCAACTGAATATGTAAAAGTCTACTTATGGTTTTTCTAACTATGTAAACCGAGAGCTGTTTTCATTTGCCAGTAAACAAGCCACAAAACAACAGAAAGACACTGAATGTCCCCTGGCGTAGAGTAGCTCTGGCCTGTGTGAGTTTTTCTTACTTTAAACAGTGAAACTACTGTAAAACAGGGAAAACCTTGACGCTCGTGGGGGTGAACCACATAGAAGCTGGAGTCCTCTGACATACTCACCCTTCTTTAGACAGAAGACAAGAGCCCAGGTACTGAAATCTCACTAAGCAACAATCTGCAAGAGAACAGACACAAGTTCACAAATGAAACAGAATACACACTTACACAAATGCATTCACAGGTAAATGCACGCATATACACACGCACATATGCATGCACCCACACACGCACACACTCAGTAGTTTGGCCAATGGCTGCTGAAGACAGAGGTGGTCAAGTGTGACAAACAAGGTTTCCAGTCAATGGCAGCTGCCTACAGGGGCAGTGAGGCATAACCAAATTGGATGGCTGAACCTGAGGAGAAATCTCATCTGGTGGTATGAAAAATGGCAGGGAGCCTTGTTGACAGATCGGACTTTCTGATTAGATTATGACATTTCAGGAACATTGTGACGGGAGGTTGTTGTCTGACCAAAAAGCAGGTTAGATAATTTACCACCTCAAACTTTACAGTGCATTAAGAAAATGAACAGAATATTGGAAAACAATGGAGAGAGATGGAGAGATATACCTGCATTATTACCATATTCCTGTAGATTAAGGCTATTCTATGACTGGATAAACGAGAGAGATAAGCAGCACATGGGTGTCGTCATGTAATTATGAGCAACATCATCATCCTGGCATTATCAGGCATTTTAATTACATCTCTGGGGAACATCAGATGATTAGAAATGAGAATGGAATGGCTAGCGGAGTTTAGGCAGAGGAGAGGGGTGGACGTCTGTATCTCGCTCCTGCATTGCTTCGATGGCCCTCACGTAGCAGTTAATAAAAAAGGGTTTTATCTGCTGTGTGGCTCTCTTCATTCTTCCTTTCCCCCTCTACAACCTTAATTAGACATTCAGCAGACAGGCTGCTGCTGCAATGTCTTTCCTAATGTTCTGTGTAAAATGCAGGCGAGATATTACCCATGATTGTGGCTTAATTAATATATCCTCACTAAAAGTATGTGGCTTGGAATGAAGGGCAGGGAGAGAATCTCTGATATGCCCTTGTAATGAGAAATATATTCAATATGAATCTCAGCAATGTTCCAAAGTGCTTTTTACAGAAAAAGTGGGTTGATTATTGACTATAAGTCCTTACCCCTTGTCCACCAAATGAAAAGGCTTTAGCTTCATCAAGAGGAAATAAGGAACAAATAATAAAATACGAGTATTATGAGTGTTTCACCTTTGAAAAAGTCTATTGGAAGTAGTGTGACTGTGTTGGGAGTGGGTAGGCATACAGAAGGACTTGGCAGACGTCAGTGAATAAGTGATTTCCGACCCTGAGGGACACTCCCTGTGAATGGATCGCTCCACTGACCACAATGGAGTGCTGAGTGTACAGTACATCCTGAGAGTATGATCACTGCAAAGGAGATAAAAAAATGGTGACCCTCAGCAATTTCATACAACTGCTGATGCTCAATCTAGCAAGTTAATAGCCACACACTTTTGTTTCACATGACTCCAATGCATTTAAGAAGGGAAATTAAAGATCACTGATCTATTCATATTTGCTGTCACACACTCATGCAGCTAAAATCAAGAGAACAAGTAAAACATTTCCTCTGACATGGCCCCCCTTCTTGCTGGCATAGAATAGCAACCTATTTTTGGAATATCGACGGAACACAATTTAAGCCTCTCTAAATTTCTGACTACAAGTGGTAGGCCTATTCAATGTCCTTGTTCGAAAAGGATGAATGATAGTCAAACCTGAAAATAAATTAAATTCTGCTCTAACTCCTGTGTGTAGTGCTTCCCCAGTAGGCACAAACTGATTGAATCAACATGGAATCTGTTTTACACTGGGCTGAACGACACTCCAATATATTTTGTAACAAGATACTTTCGAAAGCTGTAACTAGTATTTTCTAAATAAAAAATACTTTTCTATACCATTTCTTTATAGCGGTTCACAATTTTGTGGCCTCCTTCCACACTAAATTGGTTTCAAAAGTTTTATGGCACTATGGTGTGAAAAAAGTGTCTGCTAAATTAACTAAATGAAAATGTGTATGTGAAATTTAACAATTGCAAAGCATGCTGAGGATTACTCTAATGAGCTCTGCCCCGAAACAATACCCAGTGTACTTTGCAGTTGTTCATTTTCACACATTTTCATTTGGTCATCTTATCCAGAGTGACATTACATTCAACAATTATTTTTATGTTTTTATTTAACCTTTATTTAACCTTTATTTAACTAGGCAAGCCAGTTATGAACAAATTCTTATTTACAATGACGGGCAATCAAAAGGCAAAAGGCTTCCTGCGGGGACGGGGCTGGGATTAAAAAAATAAAAAATAAAAAAATAAAATATAGGACAAAACACACATCACATTAAGAGAGACAACACAACACTACATAAAGAGTGACCTAAGACAACAACATAGCATGGCAGCCACACATGACAACACAGCATGGTAGCAACACAACATAACAACAACATGGTAGCAACAGAACATTGTCACGCCCTGATCTGTTTCACCTGTCCTTGTGCTTGTCTCCTCCAGGTGTCGCCCATCTTCCCCATTATCCCCTGTGTACTTATACCTGTGTTCTCTGTATGTCTGTTGCCAGTTCGTCTTGTTTTTCAAGTCTACCAGCGTTTTGTCTCAGCTCCTGCTTTCCTCAGTCTCTTTTTTTCTCAATCTCCTGGTTTTGACCTTTGCCTCTTCTGACTCTGAGCCCGCCCGCCTGCCTGACCACTCTGCCTGAGCCTGCCTACCATCCTGTGCCTTTACCTCTACCCTGGATTACCAACCTCTGCCTGCCCTGACCCTAAGCCTGCCTGCCGTCTTGTGCCTTAGCCACTACTGTCACACCCTGATCTGTTTCACCTGTCCTTGTGATTGTCTCCACCCCCTCCAGGTGTCGCTTGTTTTCCCCAGTGTATTTATCCCTGTGTTTCCTGTCTCTCTGTGCCAGTTCGTATGTTTTCCAAGTCAACCAGCGTTTTTCCCATTCTCCTGCCTTTGCTATTCTCCTTTTCTATTCCACCTGGTTTTGACCCTTGCCTGTTTCTGGACTCTGTACCCGCCTGTCTGACCATTCTGCCTGCCTTGACCTCGAGCCTGTCTGCCACTCTGTACCTCCTGGACTCTGAACGGGTTTTGACCTTTTGCCTGTCAATGACCATTCTCTTGCCTACTCCTTTTTGGATTATTAAACATCTTAGACTCCAACCATCTGCCTCCTGTGTCTGCATCTGGGTCTCGCCTTGTGTCATGGTAACTACTCTGGATTATCGACCCATGTCTGCCTTGACCTGTTGTTCGCCTGCCCCTGTTGCTGTAATAAACATTGTTATTTCAACACAGTCTGCATTTGGGTCTTACCTGAAATGTGATAGTCTGCCACACTGAGGGAGTCCTGCCAAAGCTGGCGTAACTTCCGGGCAGCCTCTCTCCCAAACACCGGAGCCTCAACTTTCTCACTTCCGCCAAGAATACCTCCAGATTGAGGCAGACATAGAAGTGGAAGCTTTCTCCTTGAGGAAACTTACTGGAGAAGAAAGTTCTTTGTTTCTGGCCATTTTGAGCCTGTAATCGAACCCATGTGCCATTGGAACACAGGAGTGATGGTTGCTGATAATGGGCCTCTGTACGCCTATGTAGATATCCCATAGCTGCCTTTTCCAGCTACAATAGTCATTTACAACATCAACAATTTCTACACTGTATTTCTGATCAATTTAATATTTTAAATGGACAAAAAATGTGCTTTTCTTTCAAAAACAAGGACATTTCTATGTGACCCCAAACTTTTGATCGGTAGTGTTGTCACACCCAGGCCTTAGTTATCTTTGTTTTCTTTATTATTTTGGTTAGGTCAGGGTGTGACATGGGGGAATTATGTGTTTTGTCTGGTCTAGGGTTTTTTGTATGTTTATGGGGCTGTTGCCTTTCTAGGTAGTTTGTAGGTCTATGGTTGCCTAGATTGGTTCTCAATTAGAGGCAGCTGTCTATCGTTGTCTCTGATTGGGAACCATATTTAGGCAGCCATATTCTGTGGGTAATTTGTGGGTGATTGTCTTCTGTCATTGCACCAGATAGGACTGTTTTGGTTTTCACATGTATTGTTTTGTAGTGTTCGCGTTTATCATCTATATTAAAGATGCTGAACACTAACCACGCTGCATTTTGGTCCTCCTCTCCTTCAACGGAAGAAAACCGTTACAAATGTATGTGAAACAGGACAAATATGAGCACCCACCAAATTATTATTATTATCTTGGCTGCTTGTTGAACGGTTAAACTGCCCCATTTTCAACCCACCCACAGTTTAAAAATATCACCACGGCCACACCTGTGTGGGCCCTCCACATGCATCAACTATAGCTGAATATCATGCCTCTGTATCAGAACAGTGGGCTCCATGACAACTATACCATCATATTGACCAAAAAACCAAAGGATCATTTTTTACCGCAGTGTTTCAGTATTGAGTTAGACAGCAACTGGTAATTGGACTTTCAGGTCCACAAACTGCCCCTGGATTTCAGCCACAGCACCACTTGTCACTCCATGAAATTGGCAGTGCTTATTTAACTGTATCACTGCTGGGGAAATTGAATGGGAGAGTGCATTCAGCTGCCAATATGACAGTGATTCAGAACAACTAGGTAGCTTGGGATGTGCTTTTTACTTAAAAACAAAAAAATATTCTCTCAAATGAATTACATGTATCTCATTAGCTGGGTTTCCATCCAATTGGCAACACATTTTCATGCGAATATGCATAAATAAAATATGCATGTTTTCCCACCAGAGATGTTACCATCAAATGTACTTGCTGCAGATAAAAGTAGGCTGTGTGGGATGACAGTGCAAATACTTTTGAGGGGAAATTCCCATGTACCACATAAAAATGTATTTCCATCACATTTTCAACTCTACTGATGGTTTTATCACTAAAAATGTTGCATTATATAGTCAGTGTGTCCACTCTGGTATTGGCACGTGCAATCTAGCCAACAGCTCACAGATACAGTGCGGGTATAGCCTACATTATGGGCAAAAGAACAAGATTATTTTTTACTTGTTTTTGTTTTATTATCTTCGACATAGAAGTGGAAGCTTTCTCCTTGAGGAAGCTTACTGGAGAAATACTAAAAGAGAATGTTTCATAACCTGTAGCTAGGCAGGACTGGGGTCTGAATGGATAGTTTAGAGCTTCTGCTCTTTTCTATAACCTGTAGTGAACACATTATACGGTCTACAGTTTACTATAGAATACTACAGTACTTACTATAGAATTATGTAGTAAACTGTAGAATACTATACACTGTAGTATCCCTCGATCATGTGCAGTACTTACTGTAGAATTTTGTAGTAAATACTGCAGTAATGTCTGCAAAAACACCACCTTTCCCAAAAACACTACACTTGGTTAATAAAAGTAAATACTACAGTATTTCATTTGCATATATCCTACCCATTCCCCTCCCCTATATCCCCATTTGTGCCACCCATAAGTGAGAAACCTACATGCCAAGTATAGATCATATATTTGCAAGAATGTTTGCGATGGACTAGATATTTATTTGGACTAGATATTTATTAATTGGATGGTTTTCCCATTGTTCAGGTTCCAGACTTTAACTATCCGAGCATCTGTATTGACAAAGACTTAATAAATAAATAAATAAGGCTGAGCTAGTTAAAAAGCTAAGATTTAAAGTGGGCTTCTTTTTTAGAAATAGATCTTACCTGTTTCTATATAGCAGGAAGCAGATTACACAGTCGACTTTCCTGCCAGTTCTTGATTATGGTGACACGACCATAATACCATTGGGCTCCTGAGTGGTGCAGCGGTCTAAGACACTGCACCTCAGTGCTTGAGGCGTCACTACAGACACCCTGGTGAAGCACCCTGAAGAAAGCACAGTGATGCCGAAACGTTGGTAAATACCCATTAAATTGCTGGGAGCTTATACATGGAGCGTGCGACTTTCTTTCTTTTGATAGTTTAGAGTTTATTTGCTGTTAGTCAGCACCTCCACACAAACTATTCTGGGTGAGCGCCAGCTCATGTTTTTTAATCAGGCTGTATCACAACCAGCCGTGATTGTGAGTCCCGTAGGGCGACGCACAATTGGCCCAGCGTCGTCCGGATTTGGACGGTGGAGGCCGTCATTGTAAAAAAGAATTTGTTCTTAACTGACTTGACTAGTTAAATAAAGGTGAAATAAAAAATGTAATAAAAAACGGGTTGAACCAAGGATGAGCAAAAATGACAAAATACCATAAAGATCAATGCATCAAAATAAATAACAAAATCCTTGTATTTTGAAATGTATTTCATTAGAATACATGTATTTTAAAATGCAGAAATACATTTGCAAGTAGACGGCCCGAACAGCAACAACATTCTCAGTAACAGTTACAGAAACATTTGACTTGCTATGACTGTGATATGTGTTGTTTATCTACCTTAGTTGAATGCACTGACTGTAAATCACTCTGGATAAGAGTGTCTGCTAAATTAACTAAATGTAAAAAATGTTCCATACCAAAACGAACTGCAAAGCACACTGGGTATTATTATTTGCCTTGTTTTGGGGCCATGTCTAGATGGCCCCAAATAATTAACTAATTATCGTAACCTGATTGTTAATGCTCCTAACCTGCTGCGTAAATTCTCCTAAACCTACTACGAAAAGTCCATTTTGACAAACGCTGTATCCCTTCTAGACAAAACCTTGTTTTGGGGGGCGGAGCTCATTAGAATAATACTCAGAAAGGGTACATTTTTACACACTTATATTAAGTTCATTTTGCAGAAGCTCTTATCACATGTAGTGCCGTCAGACTTCTGATACCAATGCAGGGTGAAAGGGGTCCACAAAATGGTGAATTGCTATAAAACAAATGGTATAGAAAAGTATTTTGTATTTTAAAAATACAAATTACAGCTCTCGAAAGTATCTCCTTACAAAATACATTGTAGGGTAGTTTAGCCCAGTGTAATATAAATGTCAAATTACTCAGAAGTAATTGAAATACATATTTCAAATATATGTAACAGAAATACTGCCCATCTCTGGGTTGAAGCCATTTTAGCGTAGTGGTCGTGTGTACTGTTTCTGTTCCTTCATAAGCTTCACTGACAGAGTTTACCATCACAGGGTCTAGTAGGGCTGCAAGTTCTGTTTACATTTGCATTCAGCACAGTGATAGATGAGCATCCGTGATTTACTGTGGGAGAGTCAGCCCCTGATTGAGTGTCTGAATGGGACACGTTGGGTTACGTTAGGTTACATTAGGAATGGAATAGCGGTCGTACAAGATCCCACAAATTATAAGACGCATAGTATCAAATAGCAGATTTACCTAAATCCGTGGAGAACCAAGGAATCTCAAGAGTTTATGAACACTGAACGGGTTTGGCTTCTAATTATTTTATACGTTAGCAACGAAGTTAGGCAAGTTGGAAGCTTGTGTAGTAAGGCTTTGTAAACAAAAAGGGAGTAATACATTGATCTACGGGACTTTAATGAAGACAAGCCAACCTTTTGATATAGGATGCAGTGGTGAGTACTAAAACTGTCACCAGTGATAAAATAGATTTCTTTAATTGAACCTTTATTTAACCAGGTAGGCCAGTTGAGAACAAGTTCTCATTTGCAACTGCGACCTGGCCAAGATAAAACATAGCAGTTCGACACATACAACAACACAGAGTTACACATGGAATGAACAAAACATAGTCAATAATACAGTAGAAAAAAAGCAAACAGAGTCAATATACAGTGAGTGCAAATAAGGTCAAATAAGGGAGTTAAGGCAATAAATAGGCCATGGTGGCGAAGTAATTACAATATGGCAATTAAATACTGGAATGGTAGATGTGCAAAAGATGGATGTGCAACTAGAGATACTGTGGTGCAAAAGGAGCAAAATATATAAATACAGTATGGAAATGAGGTAGATAGATGGGCTGTATACAGATGGGCTATGAACAGGTGCTGTGGTCTGTGAGCTGCTCTGACAGCTGGTTCTTAAAGCTAGTGAAGGAGATGGGAATCTCCAGCTTCAGTGATTTTTGCAGTTCGTTCCAGTCAGTGGCAGCAGAGAACTGGAAGGAAAGGCAACCAAAGTAGGATTTGGCTTTGGGGGTGACCAGAGAGATATACCTGCTGGAGCATGTGCTATGAGTGGGTGCTGCTATGGTGACCAGCGAGCTGAGATAGGGTGGGGCTTTACCTAGCAGAGACTTGTAGATAACCTGTAGCCAGTAGGTTTGGCGACGAGTATGAAGCGAGGGCCAACCAACGAGAGCATACAGGTCGCAGTGGTGGGTAGTATATGGGGCTTTGGTGACAAAACGGATGACACTGTGATAGACTGCATCCAGTTTGTTGAGTAGAGTGTTGTAAGCTATTTTATAGATGACATCGCCGAAGTCAAGGATCGGTAGGATGGTCAGTTTTACGAGGGTATGTTTGGCAGCATGAGTGAAGGAAGCTTTGTTGCGAAATAGGAAGCTGATTCTAGATTTAATTTTTGATTGGAGATGCTTAATGTGAGTCTGGAAGGAGAGTTTACAGTCTAGCCAGACACCAAGGTATTTGTAGTTATCCATGTATTCTAAGTTAGAGCCGTCCAGAGTAGTGATGCTGGATGGGCGGGCAGGTGCGGCCAATGATCGGTTGAATAGCATGCATTTAGTTGTATTTGCGTTTAAGAGCAGTTGGAGGCCACAGAAGGAGAGTTGTCTGGCATTGAAGCTCGTCTGGAGGTTAGTTAACACAGTGTCCAAAGAAGGGCCAGAAGTATACAGAATGGTGTCATCTGCGTAGAGGTGGATTAGAGAATCACCAGCAGCAAGAGCGACATCATTGATGTGTACAGAGAAGAGAGTCAGCCAGAGAATTGAACCCTGTGGCACCCCCATAGAGACGGCCAGAGGTCCGGACAACAGGCCCTCAGATCAGAGAAGTAGTTGGTGAACCAGGCGAGGCAATCATTTGAGAAACCAAGGCTGTTGAGTCTGCCAATAAGAATGTGGTGATTGACAGAGTCGAAAGCCTTGGCCAGGTCGATGAATAAAGCTGCACAGTAATGTCTCTTATCGATGGCGGTTATGATATCGTTAAGGACCATGAGCATCGCTGAGGTGCACCCATGACCAGCTCGGAAACCAGATTGCATAGTGGAGAAGGTACAATGTGATTCAAAATGGTCAGTAATCTGTTTGTTAACTTGGCTTTCGAAGACCTTAGAGATGCAGGGTAGGATAGATATAGGTCTGTAGCAGATTGGGTCTAGAGTGTTTCCCCCTTTGAAGAGGGGGATGACCGCGGTAGCTTTCCAATCTTTGGGAATCTCAGATGATACGAAAGAGAGGTTGAACAGGCTAGTAATAGGGGTTGCAACAATTTCGGCAGATAATTTAAGAAAGAGAGGGTCCAGATTGTCTAGCCCGGCTAATTTGTAGGGGTCCAGATTTTGCAGCTCTTTCAGAACATCAGATATCTGGATATAGGTGAAGGAGAAATGGTGGGGGCTTGGGCGGGTTGCAGTGGAGGGTGCCGGGCAGTTGACCGGGGTAGGGGTAGCCAGGTGGAAAGCATGGCCAGCCATAGAGAAATGCTTATTGAAATTCTCAATTATAGTGGATTTGTCGTTTGTAACAGTGGGCTATATCTATTCCTGGTTCTACATTTTTTGAACGGGGCATGCCTATTTAAGATGGTGAGGATGGCACTTTTGAAGAATAACCAGGCATCCTCTACTGTCGGGATGAGGTCAATGTCGTTCCAGGATACCCCGGCCAGGTCGATTAGAAAGGCCTGCTCGCAGAAGTGTTTTAGGGAGCGTTTGACAGTGATGAGGGGTGGTCGTTTGCTCGCAGACCCATTACGGATGCAGGCAATGAGGCAGTGATCACTGAGATCTTAGTTGAAAACAGCAGAGGTGTATTTGGAGGGTGAGTTAGTTAGAATGATATCTATGAGGGTGCTCGTGTTTACGGATTTGGGGTTATATCTGGTAGGTTCATTGATAAATTGTGTGAGATTGAGGGCATCCAGCTTAGATTGTAGGATGGCCGGGGTGTTAAGCATGTCCCAGTTTAGGTCACCTAGCAGCACGAGCTCAGAAGATAGATGGGGGGCAATCAAATCACATATGGTGTCGAGGGCACAGCTGGGGGCAGAGGGTGGTCTATAGCAAGCGGCAACGGTGAGAGACTTGTTTCTGGAAAGGTGAATTTTTAGAACTAGAAGCTCAAATTGTTTGGGTACAGACCTGGATAGTAAGACAGAACTCTGCAGGTTATCTTTGCAGTAAATTGCAACACCGCCCCCTTTGGCAGTTCTATCTTGTCGGAAAATGTAATAGGGAACTCTGCAGCTATTACCCCAACTCTAACAAGACATTTTATACGTTTTTCCTCTTATTAGCAGCAGGGTCAGAGGGAATTAGAACTGTGTGGTCTGTTTAAAAAACATGATTAGTCAATCCCTGGTCTGACTGCATGGCGCTCATGACAGTACATTTAAACAAACCGTTAGCCATTCTCTGGCTATGACCCGTCTCTAATTGCTCCATCATATGAGAGGCGCATCCTGGGAGCATAACAAGGTCTCGCTTAACGAGGCCTTGCCAAACGAGCCCTTAAATGTATTCCTGTCTTTGTGATAATTGTCTGAACTCTGGGTGGTTAGGGTGCTGTCACGGAGTATCGCATTAGTGTATACTCGCACTGCTCTCAGGGCAGGTCTGCTGGTTTTGAATTTTCGTAGCAGGTTTAGGAGAATTTACACAGCAGTTTAGAAGAATTAAAATGGCCGTTTAGGAGAATTAGTGTGGCAGGATAGAAGAATTCGGTTAAGGATAGAAAATGAGGTTATGGTTAGATAAAATGCAGAAATTATCCCGACATGACGCGAACACATCTAGCTACAACCAGGCCTGCCCTGAGAACAGTCTTGGTTTCCACTAATGTGATTCTGCTACCGTCACACTGATCCCCTGATCTCACCTCCCTGGTCTTAGTACGGCCCACTTTACATAGGATTCACAGCTATTACTCGGCTTAATTCACAACTGTATGTCGCCGTGAATGCCAATTGCCATCCAAGGCTATGTTTTCATGTTTCAATGTGCTACATAAATATGAATGCTCACTCTATCTTTCTCTCATACACAGACACACGCACATGAACCCAGAGATGAAAAGTCTCCTATTCCCTGGTTGGGTGTCTTTTATTCTAAGCTGCTACATACAGTGTGTATCATAGGTATTCACCCCTCTTGTAATTGTTCCACATTTTGTTGCGTTACAAAGTGGGATTGAAATAGATTGAATTTTTTTTTTGTTTTTGTCATTGATCTACCCCAAACACTCCATGATGTCAAAGTGAAAATAACATTTTTACAAATTAATACATTTTTTATAACAAAAATATAGTTTTTGCATAAGTATTCACCCCTTTGTTTAGGCAAGCCTAAATTAGTACAGGAGTAAAATTTGGCTCAACAAATCACATAAGTTACATGGACACACTCTGTGTGAAGTATTAGGGGTTCACATGATTTTTTAATGACTACCTCTTCCTCTGTCCCCCATACATACAGTGCAATCGGAACGTATCAGACCCCTTACATTTTTACACATTTTGTTACGTTACAGCCTTATTCTAAAATGGATTAAGTTGTTTTTTCCCCTCGTCAATCTACACACAATATCCCAAAATGACAAAGCAAAAAAAGTTTAGAAATGTTGTAAAATGTATTAAAAACAACAAAAACTGAAATATAACATTTACATAAGTATTCAGACCCTTTACTCAGTACTTTGTTGAAGCACCCTTTACTCCGTTCGTCTGGTGGTCTGATGGTGCCTGATTTGAAAGCAAGTTGAGAGCTTCAAGTTCATTGGTGTCCATATCACCAACAAACTATGATGGTCCAAGCACACCAAGACAGTCGTGAAGAGGGCATGACAACACCTATTCCCCCTCAGGAGACAGAAAAGATTTTGCATTGATCCTTAGATCCTGAAAAAGTTCTACAGCTGCACCATCGATAGCATCCTGACTGGTTGCATCCCCGCCTGGTGTAGCAACTGCTCGGCCTCCGACTGCAAGGCACTACAGAGGGAATTGTGTACGGCCCAGTACATCACTGGAGCCAAGCTTCCTGCCATCCAGGACCTATATACTGTTCTCTCTGCTACCGCATGGGAAGTGGTACCGGAGCACCAAGTCTAGGTCCAATAGGCTTCTTAACAGCTTCTACCTTCAAGCCATAAGACTCCTGAACAGCTAATCAAATGGCAACACAGACTATTTGCATTGTCCCCCCACCCCCATTTTTACGCTGCCGCTACTCTGTTTATCTACGCATAGTCACTTTACCCCTACCTACATGTACAATATGCATCAAATACCTTGACTAACCTGTGCCCCAGCACATTGACTCTGTACTGGTATATAGTCTCGCTACTGTTATTTTACTGTTGCTCTTAAATTATTTGTTATTTAGAATAAGGCTGTAACGTAACAAAATGCGGAAAAAGAGGTCAGAATACTTTCCGAATGCACGGTACATCTGTAAGGTCCCTCAGTCAAGTATTGAATTTCAAGGAGAGCAGTGGTTCCCAAACCTTTTATAGTTCCGTACCCCTTCAAACATTCAACCTCCAGCTGTGTACCCCCTCTAGCACCAGGGTCAGCGCACTCTCAAATGTTGTTTTTTGACATCATTGTAAGCCTGCCACACACTCACTATACGATACATTTATTAAACATAAGAATGAATGTGAGTTTTTGTCACAACCCGGTTCATGGGAAGTGACAAAGATCCCTTATAGGACCAGGTCACAAATAATAATACAATAATAAATTATTTTGCTCTTTATTTAACCGTCTTACATATAAAACCTTATTTGTTCATCAAACATGGTGAACAACTCACCACAGGTTAATGAGAAGGGTGTGCTTGAAAGGATGCACATAACTCTGCAATGTTGGGATGTATTGTAGAGAGTCTCCATCTTAAATCATTTTCCACACACAGTCTGTGCCTGTATTTAGTTTTCATGCTACTGAGGGACGAGAATCCACTTTCACATAGGTAGGTGGTTGCAAAGGGCATCAGTGTCTTAACAGCGAGATTTGCCAAGGCAAAAAACTCTGAGCGCAGCCCTATCCAGATATCTGGCAGTGGATTCGGATTAAATTCAATTTTCACAGAACCGCTTGTTGCAATTTTGATGAGGCTCTCTTGTTCAGATATCGGTAAATGGACTGGAGGCAAGGCATGGAAGGGAAACAAATCCAGTTGTTTGTGTTGTCTGTTTCAGGAAAGTACCTAAGTAATTGCGCACCCAGCTCACTCAGGTGCTTCGCTATATCCTCATCTGACATTGTCCATAAGCTTGAGTTCATTTGCACACAAAAAAATCATACAATGATGGAAATACCTGTGTGTTGTCCTTGTTATTGCAGACAGAGAAGAGCTCCAACTTTTTAATCATCGTCTCAATTTTGTCCCGCACATTGAATATACAGTGGTGCAAAAAAGTATTTAGTCAGCCACCAATTGTGCAAGTTCTCCCACTTAAAAAGATGAGGCCTGTAATTTTCATCATAGGTACACTTCAACAATGACAGAAAATTAGAAAAAAAAATCCAGAAAATCACATTGTAGGATTTTTAATGAATTTATTTGCAAATTATGGTGGAAAATAAGTATTTGGTCACCTACAAACAAGCAAGATTTCTGGCTCTCACAGAACTTCTTCTTTAAGAGGCTCCTCTGTCCTCCACTCGTTACCTGTATTAATGGCACCTGTTTGAACTTGTAATCAGTATAAAAGACACCTGTCCACAACCTCAAACAGTCACACTCCAAACTCCACTATGGCCAAGACCAAAGAGCTGTCAAAGGACACCAGAAACAAAATTGTAGACCTGCACCAGGCTGGGAAGACTGAATCTGCAATAAGTAAGCAGCTTGGTTTGAAGAAATCAACTGTGGGAGCAATTATTAGGAAATGGAAGACATACAAGACCACTGATAATCTCCCTCGATCTGGGGCTCCACGCAAGATCTCACCCTGTGGGGTCAAAATGATCACAAGAACGGTGAGCAAAAATCCCAGAACCACACGGGGGGACCTAGTGAATGACCTGCAGAGAGCTGGGACCAAAGTAACAAAGCCTACTATCAGTAACACACTACGCCGCCAGGAACTCAAATCCTGCAGTACCAGACGTGTCCCCCTGCTTAAGCCAGTACATGTCCAGGCCCGTCTGAAGTTTGCTAGAGAGCATTTGGATGATCTAGAAGATTGGGAGAATGTCATATGGTCAGATGAAACCAAAATATAACTTTTTGGTAAAAACTCAACTCAGCATTCTTTGTCCTCCAAACACGACGAGTTGCATCCAAAGAACACCATACCTACTGTGAAGCATGGGGGTGGAAACATCATGCTTTGGGGCTGTTTTTCTGCAAAGGGACCAGGACGACTGATCCGTGTAAAGGAAAGAATGAATGGGGCCATGTATCGTGAGATTTTGAGTGAAAACCTCCTTCCATCAGCAAGGGCATTGAAGATGAAACGTGGCTGGGTCTTTCAGCATGACAATGATCCCAAACACACCGCCCGGGCAACGAAGGAGTGGCTTCGTAAGAAGCATTTCAAGTGCCTGGAGTGGCCTAGCCAGTCTCCAGATCTCAACCCCATAGAAAATCTTTGGAGGGAGTTGAAAGTCCGTGTTGCCCAGCAACAGCCCCAAAACATCACTGCTCTAGAGGAGATCTGCATGGAGGAATGGGCCAAAATACCAGCAACAGTGTGTGAACCTTGTGAAGACTTACAGAAAACGTTTGACCTCTGTCATTGCCAACAAAGGGTATAAAACAAAGTATTGAGATAAACTTTTGTTGTTGACCAAATACTTATTTTCCACCATAATTTGCAAATAAATTAATTAAAAATCCTACAATGTGATTTTCTGGATTTTTTTTCTAATTTTGTCTATCATAGTTGAAGTGTACCTATGATGAAAATTACAGGCCTCTCATCTTAAGTGGGAGAACTTGCACAATTGGTGGCTGACTAAATACTTTTTTGCCCCACTGTAGTTGCGGAGAGTCCCTGTTATCCTAGATTCAGATCATTCATATAATTCACTGGATTGTATGCAAAGCAGTAATTGTTTCAAAACATCTCCTGCCATGTCACTGATGCATTGTGAAAGAGCAGTTTGATGAAGACATTTATAGCCCCTTCTGAAAGGTATATTGCTTTTATACATGTCTTACTACTCAAAAGTCGTCTTTGTTCTTTTCAAATGGTCATGTTTCATTTCTAAATGTCTGCGCAAGAGTGAAGATTTCTCGCAAGAGTAACAGTTGTGATTGGATGTTTGACTCAGCTACCTGTATTTAAAATTGTGTTATTTTTCTGAATACTAGATGGTAAAATTGTATTTTTGGCAGTGAAACGAGGCTACTCAGGTGAGAATAAAAACTCACCCTAATGTATAGTCCTGTTGGAAAATATAAAATGTACTGTTTGAAAAAATATTTTAAATGTGAAACACTTTTATTTGGCATACCCCTGATGGCATCGGTATGCGTACCCCAGTTTGGGAACACCTATACTAGAGAGACCAGGGCGCTTTTAGAAACCTTCCAGAAGGGCATTGACTGGTAAATGGGTAGCAATAACAAATTAGATATAGAATATTTAATTTGGTGAAGTTCATAATAGTGATGTATTCAAACCACCCAGACAAAGATAATCGTCCTTCTGGACAGGAGGGAAACTGCCAATGGCTGTGATAGAGTTCAATGGCTGTGATAGAAAAACACTGGAGGATGGAGCAACAACATTGTAGTGAAGCGACTATGACCGCCATGAAAATATTCCAAAACATGCATCCTGTCGGCAACAAGGCACACTGCAAAAAAAAACCACTTTGGTTAAACTGAGTAAATTATTTTTACTTTACCAGCGTCTCCTTATTTTCAAGCATGGTGGAGATTTCATCATGGCATCGGTAAAGACGGTGTAATTTATCACTGAGAGTCAAGAAGCAGCTGCCGGTGGAAGTTAAATATAGCAAATAACATGGAACGGTACAACGTAGGAGTAGCGTCTAGACATAAACAGAAACAATACATCCTTGGCAAGGAACCTAAGGGAGTCCCAGATAAAGGAGAGGTTATGGAGTCCAGATGTGCTTAATGATGAAGCGCAGATGCACGTGATGCTTCCCAGGACCGGTGGTTAGTAAACCGGCGACATCGAACACTGGAGGGGAGGAGCGGGAGTAGACGTGACAGTACCCGACTCACAGCTCCAGCCACAGGAACGACCCGAGGAGTGGGCCGGTCAGCATAGATGAAAATCACGGATGATGTTGGGATCCAGAATGTCCTCCACCGGAACACATGGCTCCTCTGGGCCATACCCCTGCCAGTCCACCAGGTACTGGAGCCAACCCCCATGACTTTGGGAGATCTGACGGCATAGGCGGGAGCTCCCTCGAGGTCCGGGGGGACAGCATCAGCCAAGGGACCAGACACCACTGGCCTGAGAAGGGAGACATGAAAAGGTGAGCTACGGTAGTCACTGGGAAGCTGTAACCTATGCGTCACCTCATTGACCCGCCGGAGAACCTTGAATGGCACCACAAACAGGGGGCTCAGGCTCTTGCAGGCAGAGTGGGAGGTTCCTGGTAGAGAGCCAAATGCAATCCCCAGGATGGAACACAGGAGTCTCACTGCGGTGTCAGTCTGCCTGACAGTGGACGGCGTGCTGAAGTCTCACGTGAGCCTCGCGCCACATTTCTGCGCACCTGAACCACTCAACAACCGCAGGAGCGTCTGTCTAGCCCAGGGTCCACGAAGCCAGAGCCGCATGAAAACACAGAACACACTGGTAGGCAGTCAGCCCGGTGGAGGAGTGATGTAACGTATCGGGCCCACTCTCCCTGCCGGTCCTGACAGTGACTCCTCAGGAACCTCCCCAGCTCCTGGTTCATCCTCTCCATCGGCCCGTTGGACTGAGGCCTATACCCGGAAGTGAGGCGGACCGTGACGCCGAGTTTCTCCATAAAGGCTCTCCATACCCGTGATGTGAATTGGGGCCCACGGTTGGAGATGTCCTCCGCCATAATTCCATAAGACCTGCTGGAATAGTGCCTCAGCGACCTGTAGAGCAGTAGGGAGACCAGAGAGGAATGAAACTGTCATAGGGGAGATCAGTGACAAAGTCACTGGATAAGATGAGACCAGGGATGCTGAGGCATGGGAAGGGGCATCGGTTTCCCTGCTGGCGCATACTGGGTGAGATCCAATACCTGATGGACTCCATGGTGAGGGTGAGTGGTTTTGTGATGCGTGTGATGGTCTCTGAACCTAATGACCGATTTATCCAGGGCGTCAACCGGGAGAAGAAAGCGGGTATGAGGACTATGTTGAAAGAGGCGGCAAGGGTCTGGTCAATAAAGTTCCCCGCAGCACCGGAATCCACTAATGCTGTAGAAACAGTAAATGGACAGTCAACTAGTGCGAGCGACACCAAAAAGGGTTTGGCAGAAAGTGATGAAGATACTGGTGATACTCACACCTGCCCCAGGAGGTGTAAGCTCACGTGACTGTCCCTCTGCTCTAGTGGATCCCGAGTTGGGACGTACCGGACATCACTGGAGTAGGCACTCACCCCCGGTGAATTTCTTAAATTCATCTAAACTTCAACTAGGTAAGTGAATTAAGAACAAATTCTTATTTACAATGACGGCCAACCGGAAAACAGTTGGTTTACTGCCTTGTTCAGGGGCAGAACGACAGATTTTTACCTTGTCAGCTTGGGGATTCGAGCCAGCAACCGGTTACTGGCCCAACGCTCTAGCCACTAGGCTACCTACCGCCCGTGGATGATCGAAGACACCTCTGAATCAAGCCATGAACCCCTCACCCGAATTCAGCTCCTTTCTCCCGGATGGCAGAGGCCCATACCAATGCCCGCCCAGTCAGCAGAGAAATAACCGTGGCAACCTTGGACCTCTGTTGTAGGAGTTCCCATCTGGTGCAAAAAGTAGAAGAGGGAGAACTGCAGTAGATGGGGTGCTTTTCCAGGAGGGACAGATGGGCGTCGCTGACCAGGACAGGTTGCTGAATGGGCTTGGTCGACTGGTGATAGAGTGTCCTCCGTTAGTTGAAGGCAGCACCGCTCAAGTATGTTTTAGATGTTGAATCTCTTCCATAGCCGTCCCCAGTTGTGCCAGCTGGTCGTGGTGTTAACAAAGTAGGTATTCTTGCTCATCAACTGATTTCCTGCTGCTTCCATTTTGGGAGGCAGTATTCTGTACCGGACACACTGGGAGTCGAGAAGCAGGTGGTATGTTTAATATAGCAAATACCATGGCATGCTACAACATAAGTGTAGCATCTAGACATGACCAACAGAAACAATACCGCCTAGGGAAGGAACCTAAGGGAGTGCCAGATATAGGGGAGGTAATGAGTGAGGTAATGGAGTCCAGGTGTAATTAATAATGAAGCGCAGGTGAACGTAATTATGAAAGCCAGGTGCGCATAATGATGGTTCCCAGGACCTGCGGTTAGTAAACCGGCAACATCAAACACTGGAGGGGAGGAGCGGGAGTAGACGTGACAGACGGGAGTTTTTCAGGATAAAAAGAAATGGGATGGAGCTAAGCACATGCAAAATCCTAGAGGAAAACCTATTTCAGTCTGCTTTCCACCAGACTCTGGGAGTGGAATTCACCTTTCAGCAGGACAATAACCTACATCACATGGCCAAATCTACATTGGAGTTGCTTACCAAGAAGACAGTGAATGGTCCTGTGTGGCCAAGTTACATTTTTGACTTAAATCTGCCTGAAAATCTATGGCATGACTTGAAAATGTAATAATGGGCAAATATTACACAAGAGAGGTGTACAGAGCTCTTGTGAAACTTACCCAATAAAACACACTTGTAATTGCTCCCAAAGGTGTTGCTAACATATTTTGACTCAGGAGTGAATGCTTATCTAAACAAGATATATTAGTGTTTATTTTTCATTAATCTTAAAAAAGACTTGTAACACATTAAAATGTGATGAAATACAAAAGGGGTGAAGACTTACGATAGGTATTGCACTCCCTAGAGTGCTTTCACAATACACAACCACTTACACACACCACCAACAACAGCTTTTACCCTCATAGAAGCACACGTGACACTATGTGTGTCCTGAGTCTTCCCCTCCCCCATTGGTCTGGGGTTGATATATTTCAGTCTGCAATTCTGTTTCATAATGCGTGTACAAAACATTAAGAACACCTGTTCTTTCCATGACATAGACTGACCAGGTTAATCTAGTTGAAAGCTATGATTCCTTATTGATGTCACTTGATAAAACCACTTAGATCAGTGTAGATGAAGAGGAAGAGACAGGTTAAAGAAGGTTTTTTAAGCCTTGACACAATTGAGACATGGATTGTGTATGTGTGCCATTCAGATGGTGAATGGGAAAGAAAACTATTTAAGTGCCTTTGAACGCGGTATGGTAATAGGTGCCACACTGCTTTGTGTCAAGAACTGCAACGCTGCTGGGTTTTTCAGGCTCAACAGTTTCCCATGTGTGTCAAGAATTGCCCACCACCCAAAGGATATCCAGCCAACTTAAATCAACAGCATTCTTTCAGCTCTCTTTCATTTCATGTGTGAGTAGAGAACTTCTCAAATACTATGGTACTGTATCATTCATTAGGAGTATGTCACGGGCCAAGAGGGCCATGGCACATGTCCAGACATGCCTCTCCTCTCTGTCTGCGTGGAGAGAGTGTCAAAGGTCAGTGAACACAGGTAGCAGGGAACATTCATTTGGCAGGAGACCCTCATCATCTCTCTCCCTCTCGCTGATTTATCTCCCTTCTCATCTCTCAAATCTCTCTCTCTCGCTAGCTCTAATGACTTTCTGTTCATGGCCAAAACCAAAGTATGACGATGCACAGGGCTCCACAAACAAAGAAGACTATGAATCACAGATGCACACACATGCGTCTGGACCACCTCCATCTGTACAAAGTATATTTTTTACCTATATATATATATATATATATAAATATCTCTTCCTCCTCCTGTCCTTGGTGAATAATGAAGATGTCTAACACTGTTGAGGCAGAGAAATGATTCAAACCATAAATGCGTCACAGCAGGTTACTCACACATGGGGGCGATGAGGTCTGTGAAGGTTACAGATATATGTGAATGCGCACTGGGCACACCACATCATTTCAACATGGATAATTGGGTAATATTTGGTTGAGATGTTGATCAATGAGATTACAACCTACTGTATATTCACCCTCTCAAAATGAGTTAGTTGAATTTCCAATGTCTTATCATTATGCTTTCAACCATCTAAAAGCACAACCAAATTTCAATGGAAAAACAATGTCATATTTTTTGTTTAGTTGTCACCAAATGTCAATTACTTTCAACAATTAAAAGCACAGACATTTTGTTTATTTTTTTCTTTCATTTTTCTTTCACCTTTATTTAACCAGGTAGGCTAGTTGAGAACAAGTTCTCATTTATAACTGCGACCTGGCCAAGATAAAGCAAAGCAGTGAGACACAAACAACAACACAGTGTTACACATGGAATAAACAAACATACAGTCAAATTACAATAGAAAAAAGTCTATATACAGTGTGTGCAAATGAGGTAGGATAAGGGAGGTAAGGCAATAAATAGGCCATACTGGCGAAATAACTACAATAATTACAAAATCTATTCAACAGATGAATGTGTTATCACTGTGCGTCATCTAATAGCAGAACCAAATGGCCTGGATTGCAGTTTAGATTACATTAAAAAGACATGGTGCAAGTCAATAACCTAAAAATGTGGCCATGGGATTGTACAATCATTTTAAGGTTGAATGTTAGGGCCTTTATGCCTGTATACCCGGGCGCGAACCAGGGACCCTCTGCACACATCAACAACAGTCACCCACGAAGCATTGTTACCCATCGCTCCACAAAAGCCGTGGCCCTTGCAGAGCAAGGGGAACCACTACTTCAAGGTCTCAGAGCAAGTGACTTCACCGGTTGAAACGCTATTTAGCGCGCACCACCGCTAACTAGCTAGCCGTTTCACATCCGTTACATCAGGTAACACAACCAAATACCAACATTTAAAGGATCTTCTATAGTTCCATCTGAGCCACTGGCTGAAATCCCATTCTTTAACTTTTATTTTTGGTTGAGGTGGAGACATGAATCCAACATATTATTTGTTAACTTATCGATAATCGAATAGGCTAAATGTATTGAAAGAAAGAAACAAAGAAATAAACAATATAAGCCATTACTTTTTGGGGGTTTGAACCAGTTTAGAACTTTATTTTGCTGGTCGGAACAGTGAAACGGAACAACAAAAAAATAGTAGTTCTGTTGCAAAATAATTTATGTTCCAACCCCTGGTGTGTATGTCTCTTCACAGTCCGTGTTGTTCCATAAGGTGTCCAGACGGATTACCAGGACATGTACTCAAAGCATACGCGGACTTCACTGACATTTTCAACCTCTCCCTGACCGAGTCTGAAATACCTGCATGTTTCAACCAAACCACCATATTCTCTGTGTCCAAGAAAGCTAAGGTAACCTGCCAAAATTATTACCACACCGTAGCACTCACGTTGGTGTTTGAAAGGCTGATCATGGATCACATCAACACCATGATGCCTGAAAGCCTAGACCCATTACAATTTGTATATAGCCCCAACAGATCCACAGATAAAGCAATCTCAATCACACTCCACACTGCCCTTTCCCACCTGGACAAAAGGAACACCTATGTGAGAATGCTGTTCATTGACTATAGCTCAGCGTTCAACACCATAGTGCCCACAAAGCTCATCACTAAGCAAAGGATTCTGGGACTAAACACCTCCCTCTGCATCTGGATCCTGGACTTCCTGACGGGCTGCCCCCAGGTGGTAAGGGTAGGCAAAAACACATCTACCACGCTGATCCTTAACACTGGGGCCCCTCAGGGGTGCATGCTTTGTCCCCTCCTGTACTCCCTATTCACTCATGACTGCGTACCAAGCACGACTCCAACACCATCATTAGGTTTGCTGACAACACAACAGTGGTAGGCCTGATCACTGACAACGACGAGACAACAGGGAGGAGGTCGAAGACCTGGCAGTGTGGTGCCAGGACAACAACCTCTCCCTCAATGTGATCAAGACAAAGGAGCTGATCGTGGACTATAGGAAAAGGAGGGCTGAACAGGCTCCCATTAGCATTGACGGGGCTGAGGTGGAGCGGGTCAAGATTTTCAAGTTCCTTGGTGTCTACATCACCAGAGTGCTAAGTCTAGGACCAAAAGGCTCCTTAACAGCTTCTACCCCCAAGCCATGAGGCTGCTAATCAATTAATCAAATGGCAACCCGGACTATTTACATTGACCCCCCCAACCTCTGTTTTTACACTGCTGCTACTTGCTGTTTATTATCTATGCATAGTCACCTGTTGTATTCGGCGCATGTGACAAATACATTTTGATTTGATCTGTAGTTTTATCAGTTTTTAAAATTGGATTTGACTATTTACATGAGTTACTTGATGTGGAATAGTGTTCCATGTAGTCATTCATGGCTCTGTGTAGTACTCTGTGTTTCCCGGAGTCTGTTCTGGACTTGGGGACTGTGAAGGGACCCCTTGTGGTATGTCTTTTGGGGTATGCATGGGTGTCTGAGCTGTGTGCTAGTTGTTTGAACAGACAACTCTGTGCTTTCAACATGTCAATACCTCTCACAAAAACAAGTATTGATGCAGTCAATCTCTCCTCTACTTTAAGCCAAGAGAGATTGACATGCATGTCATTGATGCCCTCCGTGTACATTGACGGGCCAGCCATGCTGCTCTGTTCTGGGCCAACTGTAATTTGCCTATGTACCTCTTTGTGGCACTTGACCATGTGACTGGGCAGTAGTCCAGTTATGATAAAACTAGGGCCTGTAGGACTTATTTTGTTGATAGCAAAGTCAAGAAAGCAGAGCAGACCTCTTCTCATTTTAGTTACCGTTTCATCAATATGTTTTGACCAAGACGGGTTATAATCCAGGGTTACACCAAGCAGTTTAGGCTCCTAAACTTGCTCAATTTCCACATTTGTTTATAACAAGTGTTTAGTCTCAAACTGAACTCAAACTGCTATATATAGGTTAGTCTGCACACAACATGGTCAACATGGTCATGGTCTTGTTGTCGGGTAATCATTCAGAGTTTATCTCCTTCTTCATTCTGTCCTCGCCCCATGTTCCTCTGGTTCTTGGTTACCCCTGGCTGAAGGAACACAATCCCTCGTTTGATTGGGTGACGGGTAAGGTAACTAGTTGGAGCATTGATTGTCATGCTAACTGTCTTAGGACTGCCTGTTCTCCTGCCATTTCCAGTCAGGTCAGTGACTCTGCTCCTCCTGATTTGTCCCTGGTTCCAGAAACATATCACGAGTTGGGTGAAGTATTCAGTAAACAGAAGGCTCAGTCTCTTCCTCCCCACCGACCTTATGACTGTGCGATTAATCTGTTTCCTGGAGCCGCCTTTCCCAAAGGACGGTTATACAGTATCTCTCGACCTGAACTTGAGGCCTTGGAGACCTACATCAAGGAGTCTCTAGCTGCAAGTCTCATTCGGCCCTCGTCATCACCTCTGGGAGCAGGATTTTTTTTTGTGAGCAAGAAGGATGGCACTCTTCGACCGTGTATTGATTATCGGGGTTTGAATGATATTACGGTCAAGAACAAGTATCCCCTGCCCTTGATGAGCTCGGCTTTCGATTCTTTACAGGGTGCTACGGTTTTTACGAAGCTTGATTTACGTAATGCTTATCATTTGGTTCGGATCAAAGAGGGGGACGAGTGGTTGACTGGGTTCAATACTCCGATGGGACATTTCGAGTACCAGGTGATGCCGTTTGGACTGACCAACGCTCCTGCTGTGTTCCAAAGTATGGTGAATGACGTTCTGAGAGATATGATTGGTATTTTTGTGTTAAACTCCATCCCTGCGCCTTCTACTCTTGTCGTCTTTCTCCAGCTGAAAGAAACTACGATGTGGGTAACCGGGAGCTTCTCGCTGTGAAGCTTGCCTTGGAGGAGTGGCGTCACTGGTTGGAGGGAGCGGAGCAACCGTTTGTGGTCTGGACTGACCACAAGAATCTGGCTTACGTGCAATCGGCTAAACGTCTCAACTCTCGTCAGGCCCGGTGGGCTTTGTTTTTTGGACGCTTCAATGTTTCCCTGACGTTCCGACCTGGGTCGAAGAACGGGAAGGCGGACGCCCTGTCCCGGATGTTCTCCAAGACGGAGGAGAGTGAGGCCAAGACTGAGACGATTCTTCCCCAGAACGTTGTCGTGGGAGCCGTTACATGGAGGATTGAGGAGGAGGTGATGGCGGCTCTTCGGACACAGCCCGGGCCCGGTAACGGTCCACCCGGTCGGTTGTTCGTGCCTGAGTCGGTTCGTTCTGCTGTCCTTCAGTGGTCCCACGCCAGCAAGATAGCTTGTCACCCTGGTGTTGCTCGGACTATGGCGCTACTGCGCAGACGATTTTGGTGGCCTGCCATGGGAGAAGATACCCGGAGGTTTGTTGCCGCTTGTCCTGTTTGTGCGCAGAATAAGAGTACCAATCGGGCCAGCTCTGGGCTTCTTCACCCCCTACCTATTCACCGACGACCTTGGTCGCATCTGGCCTTGGATTTTGTCACGGGGTTGCCCTCTTCTGTTGGTAACACGGTTATTCTGACCATTGTGGATAGATTCAGCAAGTTTGCCCACTTTGTTCCCCTCTCCAAGCTGCCTTCTGCCACTGAGACGTCCGAGATCTTGGTTAGGGAGGTGTTCAGGGTCCACGGGTTGCCCTGTGACATTGTTTCTGACCGTGGTCCTCAGTTTACCTCTGCTGTCTGGAAATCCTTCTGTTTAGCCATTGGAGCTACAGTCAGTCTCACATCTGGATTTCACCCCCAATCTAATGGTCAGGCGGAGAGAGCCAACCAGAAGATGGAGTGCACGCTGCGTTGTCTTGTCTCCTCTGATCCCACCTCTTGGTCATCTCAATTACCCTGGATCGAGTATGCCCATAATACCCTTCCTTCATCTGCCACTGGGATGTCCCCCTTCCAATGCCTGTACGGATACCAACCTCCCTTGTTTCCTTCTCAGGAGAGGGATCTTTCGGTCCCTTCTGTCCAGGCCCACATTCGTCGTTGCCACCGGACCTGGCATCGGGCCAGGAAGGTTCTCCTTAGAGTTTCTGACCGGTATCAGATCCAGGCGAATCGTCGCCGTATTCCTGCTCCCACTTATACCATCGGAGATAAGGTGTGGTTGGCTACACGGGATCTTCCTCTACGGACTGAGTCGAGGAAACTGTCACCAAAGTTCATTGGTCCGTTCGTGGTGGAGAGAATCATTAACCCTGCTGTGGTCCGACTCAAATTGCCGGCAACGCTTCGAGTACACCCCACCTTTCATGTCTCCTGCCTCAAGCCGGTTCACCTCCTGCCTCAAGTCCTCTGTTGCCCCCTCCTCCTCCTCCTCCTCGGATGATCGGAGGTGGTCCTGTCTACACGGTGCGCCGCATCATGGACTCCAGACGGCGGGGTCGAGGGTTCCAATATCTCGTGGATTGGGAAGGATATGTTCCAGAGGAGAGGAGTTGGATTCCTCAGCGTCAGATCCTTGATGACGACCTGCTTCGTGACTTCTACCGCCTGCACCCTGGCGCTCCAGGTAGTCCGCCCGGTGGCGTTCGTCGGAGGGGGGGTACTGTCACGAATCCCGCTTCCTGAGTCTGTGTTTGCCTGTGTTTCTGTCCTGGAGTGTGTTTCCGGTGTCCTGGAACGCACCCTGTCTGGTTGCCGGGCGAATTAGCTTGTTGGGAGATCGATGTTCACCCGCACCTGTATCCCATCAGTAATCTGCACACCTGTCCTGATCATCACCTCTCCCCTTCAAAAGCTCTGACCTGACATCCATTCCCTGACGGATCGTTAGCCATGAACAGTATGTTGTGCCAGAGTATCAGCCTCAAGTTGGATAGAATTTGTTTTGTTGTTTGTTATGTATTGCTTGCCTTGAACTTACCTCTGTTTGTTCTGTCTTCAGTTACTCACCCGGATCATTTAACCCATTCCCGCCTGATCGTCAGAGGATTCCGCTTCCCCATTGGATCCACCTATTTACTCCCATCAACTCACCACCGCTACCCGCTACACCACCTGGATATATCTACCCATTCACATTCACTTGTAAATAAATACTCACCTTCTTCCTACTCTCCTTGTCCTGGTCTGCTTCTGGGATCGATTTTGAAGAATCGTGACAACAAATGTATGTGGACACCCCTTCAAATTAGTGGATTCGGCTATTTCAGCCACACCCGTTGCTGAGAGGTTTATAAAATTGAGCACACCGCCATGCAATCTCCATAGACAAACATTGGCAGTAAAATGGCCTTACGGAAAAGCTCAGTGACTTTCAATTTGGCACCGTCATAGGATTCCATCTTCCCATCAAGTCAGTTCGACAAATTTCTGCCCTGCTAGAGCTGCCCTGGTCAACAGTAAGTGCTGTTATTGTGAAGTGGAAACATCTAGAAGCAACAACGGCTCAGCCGCAAAGTGGTAGGCCACACAAACTTGGTTGCAACACTCACTACCGAGTTCCAAACTGCCTCTGGAAGCAACTTCAGCGCAATAATCGTTCGTCGGGAGCTTCATGAAATGGGTTTCCATGGCCGAGCAGCCGAGCAGCCGCACACAAGCCTAAGATCACCATACGCAATGCCAAGCGCCGGCTGGCGTGGTGTCCAGCTCGCCGCCATTGGACTCTGGAGCAGTCAAAACGCGTTCTCTGGAGTGATGAATCACACTTCACCATCTGGCAGTTCGATGGACGAATCTGGATTTGGTGGACACCAGGAGAACGCTATCTGCCCGAATGCATAGTGCCAACTGTTAAGTTTGCTGGAGGAGGAATAATGGTCCTGGCTGTTTTTCATGGTTCCGGCTAGGCCCCTTAGTTCCAGTGAAGGGAAGTCTTAGAGCTTCAGCGTACAATGACATTCTAGACGATTCTGTGCTTCCAACTTTGTGGCAACAGTTTGGGGAAGGCCCTTTCCTGTTTCAGCGTGACAATACCCCTGTGCACAAAGCGAGGTCCATACAGAAATGGGTTGTCGAGATCGGTGTGGAAGAACTTGACTGGAGTGCACAGAGTCCTGACCTCAACCCCAACAAAAACCTTGGGATGAATTGGACCGCCAACTGTGAGCCAGGCCTAATCCCCCAACATCAGTGCCCTAATGTTGTTGTGGCTGAATGGAAGCAAGTCCCCACAGTAATGTTCAAACATCTACTGGAAAGCCTTCCCAGAAGGGTGGAGGCTGTTATAGCAGCTAAGGGGGGACAAACTCCATATTAATACCCATGATTTTGGAATGAGATGTTCGACCTGCAGGTGTCCACATACTTTTGGTCATGTAGTGTATTTTAAGCCATCCATTTAAATACGGTGTACATTTTGTCGACAGACTCAACAGAATACACTGAGAGAACGTGGTCAGAACATAGGGATCAATGAAAGAAAGCCATCTATGCATATTTATCTCCGTTTCTGCACCAACTGGTACTCTTATGTTGGATTATTTAGGCACATTTTAGGGTTAGGAAAGTATGAATGAATAATAAAAAACACCTGCTTGGAGAGCCTTAACACACAAAATATGCTGAATAAAATATACAGGGGTTTGATTCATATACGTAACTGTATGACAATGGTCCAGTTGTCGTGAACCCTGCACCAGACTCCAGGTTTAACCTGCAACATGTGGTCTGAGCTCCGCAATGATTCAAATAGGCAACGTGTCCCAAATTATTGCACAACGTTAGCCTAATATGATCCACTAACGCTAACGGCCCTCAGGAACAACGTACAAGGATGTGTCAGGAGAAAAAGGTAAAAGGAGTGGAATTTAATGATGCAAAAATATATGCATGTGAGTATTAGTCATGTTTAACATGATACAAATTGTAAAATAAATCAGAGAAAAGCCCTGGCACATAATAAAAACATTCTAAAGCACATAGGCTACATCAACTTGCAGGTTTAGTCCTACAGAAGCCAACAGCTTGTCTCTCCAAATTTCATCCTCGCAACTTATACAGGCACACAATTAAAATTCTGAATAATGGCACAACTATTTACAGTCGATCCTATTTTACTGTGGAATATGATTTTCAATTTACCTCCATATGGCTGGTTTCACATTCGTCTCCAGGGGTCATAAGGAAAAATCATCTGAAACAATTGTGAATTTGCAATCCCCTTCTCCAAACAGATTGCTCGTTTACCTAGCTATTATTGATAGTTCTTATCAATTTATAGATTACAGTGCATAGAGAATACTGTTATTTCTATTGGAAAACAATTAAGTATATGCTTTTTCCACTTGGAACCAGCAGGTTCGCTCGACCTTATTCACCCATAAAGGTGGGGAATTATGGCAGAGGCACCTGTAGAGGCACCTCTGCCACACCTACATTTATTCAAACTCCACCTCAAATGAATAGTTGGTGAATAGCAAGCTATTTTCATGCTTAAATTCAAGGTCAGAATAAGCATAGTGAGAAAAGCAATTATATTCCCACTTGACTCGGGTCGGGAATCGGGGGCCTGTTCCAAGAGCATAGCAGGCCGGGCCTCAGGGTTGGAATATCCATTGCAGTGTGTAATGCAGCGTAGTTCTATTTACACCATCCCAGCAGCTATCTTAGAAATATGACTTTACTCTGTGCTTCTCAGAGCATGCACTTCGTAGCCTTTAGGGTATGAATCATTTGATTGAGACCACAATAAATAGCCTACAGGCACACTTGATATTGCGGGCCCAGTGGAGAATCAGAGATCAAATCAAATAAAATGTATTTATATAGCCCTTCGTACATCAGCTGATATCTCAAAGTGCTGTACAGAAACCCAGCCTAAAACCCCAAACAGCAAGCAATGCAGGTGTAGAAGCACGGTGGCTAGGAAAAACTCCCTAGAAAGGCCAAAACCTAGGAAGAAACCTAGAGAGAAACCAGGCTATGTGGGGTGGCCCGTCCTCTTCTGGCTGTGCCGGGTGGAGATTATAACAGAACATGGCCAAGATGTTCAAATGTTCATAAATGACCAGCATGGTCCAATAATAATAAGGCAGAACAGTTGAAACTGGAGCAGCAGCACGGCCAGGTGGACTGGGGACAGCAAGGAGTCATCATGTCAGGTAGTCCTGAGGCATGGTCCTAGGGCTCAGGTCCTCCGAGAGAGAGAAAGAAAGAGAGAAAGAGAGAATTAGAGAGAGCACACTTAAATTCACACAGGACACCAAATAGGACAGGAGAAGTACTCCAGATATAACAAACTGACCCTAGCCCCCCGACACATAAACTACTGCAGCATAAATACTGGAGGCTGAGACAGGAGGGGTCAGGAGACACTGTGGCCCCATCCGAGGACACCCCCGGACAGGGCCAAACAGGAAGGATATAACCCCACCCAATTTGCCAAAGCACAGCCCCCACACCACTAGAGGGATATCTTCAACCACCAACTTACCATCCTGAGACAAGGCTGAGTATTGCCCACAAAGATCTCCGCCACGGCAGAACCCAAGGGGGGGGGGGGGGGGGGGGGGAACCCAGACAGGATGATCACATCAATGACTCAACCCACTCAGGTGACGCACCCCTCCCAGGGACGGTATGAGAGAGCCCCAATAAGCCAGTGACTCAGCCTCTGTAATAGGGTTAGAGGCAGAGAATCCCAGTGGAAAGAGGGGAACCGGCCAGGCAGAGACAGCAAGGGCGGTTCGTTGCTCCAGAGCCTTTCCGTTCACCTTCCCACTCCTGGGCCAGACTACACTCAATCATATGACCCACTGAAGAGATGAGTCTTCAGTAAAGACTTAAAGGTTGAGACCGAGTTTGCGTTTCTGACATGGGTAGGCAGACCGTTCCATAAAAATGGAGCTCTATAGGAGAAAGCCCTGCCTCCAGCTGTTTGCTTAGAAATTCTAGGGACAATTAGGAGGCCTGCGTCTTGTGACCGTAGCGTACGTGTAGGTATGTACGGCAGGACCAAATCAGAGATGAGGGGCGGCATCCGGCACACGTCAATAAATAGCCTTATAAGCAACTCATTTTTTTTTAACAGAGAAATCTTTAAATTTCATCTATTATAAATGACATGACCTTCCCCTGGACTAGATAAAAAAAAAAAAGACTAAACCCTCCCCTGGAATGAAATTTCCTCCAGGTACCCATTATGTACATTTCGATCCATCCCTAATTGGAATAAGCAATTTCATAAATGCATCAAGTGCAGCGTCTGGTTGCTCCTCACTACACATCACAGACCAGCAAATATTCTTCACATCTTCAACATAGGAATTAGTACAAAACCTCTTGTACAATATGATATCTTATAAAATTAGCAATATTAGGCCCAGCCTTTGGAACTTTGGTTTTCCCAGAAATGGCTTCTATATTGTGATCACTACATGTGATGGATGTGGATACTGCTTTAGAGCAGATTTCTGCAGCATTAGATATGATCAAAACATGTGGATGATCATTCCTGTGGTGTTTGTAAATACATTTCCGGTCACAACTTGCAGACTTGTTTACGTGTTGCTGTGTGCTTTGTTGCCAACCTTACTTTGCTACCTGACAACTTTACGGTTTTTACTTTTTAATTACCGTTTATATTTTTAGTTTTTCCCTCACTCAACTTTTTTTTTTCATTCAACTTTTTCACTCCGGACGCTTTATCTGGACGTGGTTTGTCAGGACCTCCAACAGCCGAAGCTAAGTAGTAACATTAATATGATGCCTTCTAATTGCAGTCGCTGTACTCATAATATACAGGAGAACGATCGCCTTACGGCGAGGATAGCTGTGCTGCAAGGCCAGCTTCAGACGCAATCATTAGGCAAGGGCCATTTCAGTGTAGGAAAGGACGAAACAGTGTCTGTGCCACCAGTAAGTACAGATAGTAACGTTAGTACGAGTCCCCTCGCACGGTCCCCGCAGCCGGACAACTTTCTCATGGCTTCTGGAAGGAAATGCTGTAGGAATGCTCAACCGGTGTCGCTCATTCAGCCGAAAGAAACTTTCAACCGGTTTTCCCCATTAAGTAGCAAGTCGGAGTCTGAGGCCGAGCCTTCTCTGGTCTCTACTCCTCCTGTTACGGGGTCTGAGATGCCAAAGCCTCCCACCATTAGCTCAGAGAAATTGAAAACCCTAGTCATTGGCGACTCCATTACCCGCAGTATTAGACTTCAAACGAATCATCCAGCGATCATACACTGTTTACCAGGGGGCAGGGCTACCAACGTTAAGGCTAATCTGAAGATGGTGCTGGCTAAAGCTAAAACTGGCGAGTGTAGAGAGTATAGAGAGATATTGTTATCCACGTCGACACCAACGATGTTAGGATGAAACAGTCAGAGATCACCAAGCGCAACATAGCTTCAGCGTGTAAATCAGCTAGAAAGATGTGTCGACATCAGGTAATTGTCTCTGGCCCCCTCCCAGTTAGGGGGGAGTGATGAGCTCTACAGCAGTCTCACAACTCAATTGCTGGTTGAAAACTGTTTTCTGCCCCTCCCAAAAGATAGAATTTGTAGATAATTGGCCCTCTTTCTAGGACTCACCCACAAACAGGACCAAGCCTGGCCTGCTGAGGAGTGACGGACTCCATCATAGCTGGAGGGGTGCTCTCATCTTATCTACCAACATAGACAGGGCTCTAACTCCTCTAGCTTCACAATGAAATAGGGTGCAGGCCAGGCAGCAGGCTGTTAGCCAGCCTGCCAGTTTAGTGGAGTCTGCCACTAGCACAGTCAGTGCAGTCAGCTCAGCTATCCCCATTGAGACCGTGTCTGTGCCTCGACCTAGGTTGGGCAAAACTAAACATGGCGGTGTTCGCCTTAGCAATGTTACTAGAATAAAGACCTCCTCCATTCCTGCCATTATTGAAAGAGATTGTGATACTTCACATCTCAAAGTAGGGCTACTTAATGTTAGATCCCTCACTTCAAAGGCAGTTATAGTCAATGAACTAATCACTGATCATAATCTTGATGTGATTGGCCTGACTGAAACATGGCGTAAGCCTGATGAATTTACTGTGTTAAATGAGGCCTCACCTCCTGGTTACACTAGTGACCATATCCCCCGTGCATCCCGCAAAGGCGGAGGTGTTGCTAACATTTACGATAGAAAAAATCAATTTACAAAAAAAATAATGATGTTTTCATCCTTTGAGCTTCTAGTAATGAAATCTATGCAGCCTACTCAATCACTTTTTATAGCTACTGTTTACAGGTCTCCTGGGCCATATACAGCGTTCCTCACGGAGTTCCCTGAATTCCTATCGGACCTTGTAGTCATAGCAGATAATATTCTAATTTTTGGTGATTTTAATATAAACATGGAAAAGTCCACAGACCCACTCCAAAAGGCTTTCGGAGCCATCATCGACTCAGTGGGTTTTGTCCAACATGTCTCTGGACCTACTCACTGTCACAGTCATACTCTGAACCTACAGTAGTTGTGTCCCATGGAATAAATGTAGTGGATCTTAATGTTTTTCCTCATAATCCTGGACTATCGGACCACCATTTTATTACGTTTGCAATCGCAACACATAATCTGCTCAGACTCCAACCAAGGAGCATCAAAAATTGTGCTATAAACAATCCAAAGACTCCTTGTTGCTCTTCCAGACTCCCTCTGCCTACCCAAGGACATCAGAGGACAAAAATCAGTTACCCACCTAACTGAGGAACTCAATTTAACCTTTCGCAATACCCTAGATGCAGTTGCACCCCTAAAAACAAAAAACATTTGTCATAAGAAACTAGCTCCCCGGTATACAGAAAATACCGGAGCTCTGAAGCAGGCTTCCAGAAAATTGGGACGGAAATGGCGCCACACCAAACTGGAAGTCTTCCGACTAGCTTGGAAAGACATTACCGTGCAGTATCGAAGAGCCCTCACTGCTGCTCGATCATCTTTTTCCAACTTAATTGAGGAAAAAAAAAACAATCCGAAATGTCTTTTTGATACTGCCGCAAAGCTAACTAAAAAGCAGCATTCCCCAAGAGAAGATTCCTTTCACTTCAGCAGTAATAAGTTCATGAACTTCTTTGAGGAAAAGATCATGATCATTAGAAAGCAAATTACGGACTCCTCTTTAAATCTGCGTATTCCTCCAAAACTCAGTTGTCCTGAGTCTGCACAACTCTGCCAGGACCTAGGATCAAGAGAGACACTCAAGTGTTTTAGTACTATATCTCTTGAATCAATGATGAAAATAATCATGGCCTCTAAAACTTAAAGCTGCATACTGCACCCTATTCCAACTAAACTACTGAAAGAGCTGTTCCCTGTGCTTGGCCCTTCTATGTTGAATATACAGTAATAAACGTCTCTCTATCCACCGGATGTGTACCAAACTCACTAAAAGTGGCATTAATAAAGCCTCTCTTGAAAAAGCCAACCTTGACCCAGAAAATATTAAAAAATATTGGCCTATATCGAATCTTCCATTCCTCTCATAAATTTTAGAAAAAGCTGTTGCGCAGCAACTGACTGCCTTCCTGAAGACAAACAATGTATACGAAATGCTTCAGTCTGGTTTTAGACCCCATCATAGCACTGAGACTGCACATGTGAAGGTGGTAAATGGCGTCAGACCGAGGCTCTGCATCTGTTCTCGTGCTCCTAGACCTTAGTGCTGCTTTTGATACCATCGATCACCACATTCTTTTGGAGAGATTGGAAACCCAAATTGGTCTACACGGACAAGTTCTGGCCTGGTTTAGATCTTATCTGTCAGAAAGATATCAGTTTGTCTCTGTGGATGGTTTGTCCTCTGACAAATCAACTGTAAATGACGGTGTTCCTCAAGGTTCCGTTTTAGGACCACTATTGTTTTCACTATATATTTTACCTCTTGGGTAGTCATTCGAAAACATAATGTTAACTTTCACTGCTATGTGGATGACACACAGCTGTACATTTCAATGAAACATGGCGAAGCCCCCAAATTGCCCTCGCTAGAAGCCTGTGTTTCAGATATAAGGAAGTGGATGGCTGCAAACGTTCTACTTTTAAACTCGGACAAAACAGAGATGCTTGTTCTAGGTCCCAAGAAACAAAGAGATATTCTGTTGAATCTGACAATAAATATTGATGGTTGTACAGTCATCTCAAATAAAAATGTGAAGGACCTCGGCCACAGGGTTCAATTCTCGGGCCGACTCTTTTCTCTGTATATATCAATGATGTTGCGATTCCCTGATCCACCTCTACGCAGACGACACCATTCTGTATACTTCCGACCCTTCCTTGGACACTGTGCTATCTAACCTCCAAACGAGCTTCAATGCCATACTTCCGTGGCCTCCAACTGCTCTTAAATGCTAGTAAAACCAAATGCATGCTTTTCAACCGTTCGCTGCCTGACGCCCGACTAGCATCACCACCCTGGATGGTTCCGACCTAGAATATGTGGACATCTATAAGTACCTAGGTGTCTGGCTAGACTGTAAACTCTCCTTCCAGACTCATATCAAACATCTCCAATCTAAAATCAAATCTAGAGTCGGCTTTCTATTCCGCAACAAAGCCTCCTTCACTCACGTCGCCAAACTTACCCTAGTAAAACTGACTATCCTACCGATCCTCAACTTCGGCGATGTCATCTACAAAATAGCTTCCAATACTCTTCTCAGCAAACTGGATGCAGTTTATCACAGTGCCATCCGTTTTGTTACTAAAGCACCTTATACCACCCACCACTGCGACCTGTATGCTCTAGTCGGCTGGCCCTCGCTACATATTTGTCGCCAGACCCACTGGCTCCAGGTCATCTACAAGTCTCTGCTAGGTAAAGCTACGCCTTATCTCAGTTCACTGGTCACGATGACAACACCCACCCGTAGCACATGCTCCAGCAGGTGTATCTCACTGATCATCCCTAAAGCCAACACCTCATTTGGTCGCCTTTCGTTCCAGTTCTCTGCTGCCTGTGACTGGAATGAATTGCAAAAATTGCTGAAGTTGGAGACTTTTATCTCCCTCACCAACTTCAAACATCTGCTATCTGAGCAGCTAACCAATCGCTGCAGCTGTACATAGTCTATCGGTAAATAGCCCACCCAATTTTACCTACCTCATCCCCATACTGTTTATATTTATTTACTTTTCTGCTATTTTGCACACCAATATCTCTACCTGTACATGACCATCTGATCATTTATCACTCCAGTGTTAATCTGCAAAATTGTAATTATTCGCCTACCTCCTCATGCCTTTTGCACACAATGTATATAGACTCTCTTTTTTTTCTACTGTGTTATTGACTTGTTAATTGTTTACTCCATGTGTAACTCTGTGTTGTCTGTTCACACTGCTATGCTTTATCTTGGCCAGGTCGCAGTTGCAAATGAGAACTTGTTCTCAACCAGCCTACCTGGTTAAATAAAGGTGAAATAAAAAATACAAATAAAATACTCTGGACCCTGATCTCTCTTCTGACGAACATATCAAGACTGTTTCAAGGACAGCTTTTTTCCCATCTATGTCACATTGCAAAAATCCGAAACTTTCTGTCCAAAAATGATGCAAAAAAAATGAATCCATTATTTTGTTACATCAAGGTTAGACTACTGCAATGCTCTACTTTCCGGCTACCCGGATGAAGCAATAAATAAACTTCAGTTAGTGCTAAATACGGCTGCTAGAATCATGACTAGAACCAAAAAATGTGATCATATTACTCCAGTGCTAGCCTCCCTACACTGGCTTCCTGTTAAGGCAAGGGCTGATTTCAAGGTTTTACTGCTAACAAAGCATTACATGGGCTTGCTCCTACCTATCTTTCTGATCTGGTCCTGCCGTACATATCTACACGTACGCTACGGTCACAAGGCGCAGGCCTCCTAATTGTCCCTAGAATTTCTAAGCAAACAGCTGGAGGCAGGGCTTTCTCCTATAGAGCTCCATTTTTATGGAATGGTCTGCCTATCCATGTGAGAGATGCAGACTCGGTCTCAACCTTTAAGTCTTTACTGAAGACTCATCTCTTCAGTAGGTCTTATGATTGAGTGTAGTCTGGCCCAGGAGTGTGAAGGTGAACGGAAAGGCTCTGGAGCAACGAACCGCCCTTGCTGTCTCTGCCTGGGCTCTAACCCTATTACAGGGGCTGAGTCACTGGCTTACTGGTGCTCTTCCATGCTGTCCCTAGGAGGGGTGCGTCACTTGAGTGGGTTGAGTCACTGACGTGATCTTCCTGTCTGGGTTGGCGCCACCCCTTGGGTTGTGCCGTGGTGGAGATCTTTGTGGGCTATACTCGGCCTTGTCTCAGGATGGTAAGTTGGTGGTTGAAGGTATCCCTCTAGTGGTGTGGGCGCTGTGCTTTGGCAAAGTGTGTGAGGTTATATCCTACCTGTTTGGTCCGGGGGTATCATCGGATGGTGCCACATTGTCTCCTGACACCTCCTGTCTCAGCCTCCGGTATTTATGCTGCAGTAGTTGCTGCAGTATTTATGCTGCAGGGGGCTAGGGTCAGCCTGTTATATCTGGAGTACTTCTCCTGTCTTATCCGGTGTCCTGTGTGAATTTAAGTATGCTCTCTCTAATTCTCTTTTTCTCTCTTTCTTTCTCTCTCTCAGAGGACCTGGGCCCTAGGGTCATGCCTCAGGACTACCTGTCATGATGACTCCTTGCTGTCCCCAGTCCACCTGGCCGTGCTGCTGCTCCAGTTTCAACTGTTCTGCCTGCGGCTATTGAACCCTGACCTGTTCACCGGACGTGCTACCTGTCCCAGACCTGCTGTTTTCAACTCTCTAGAGACAGCAGGAGCGGTAGAGATACTCTTAATGATCGGCTATGAAAAGCCAACTGACTATGATTATTGTTTGACCATGCTGGTCATTTATAAACATTTGAACATCTTGGCCATGCTCTGTTATAATCTCCACCCGGCACAGCCAGAAGAGGACGGGCCACCCCTCATAGCCTGGTTTCTCTCTAGGTTTCTTCTTAGGTTTTGGCCTTTCTAGGGAGTTTTTCCTAGCCACCATGCTTTCACACATGGATTGCTTGCTGTTTGGGGTTTTAGGCTGGGTTTCTGTTCAGCACTTTGAGATATCAGCTGATGTAAGAAGGGCTATATAAATGAATTTGATTTGATAACCTGAACCAGGTTGAAGGCAATGGTTATAATTTGATGCTTTTTCTTGAGAGGACAGCCTGCTGAAAGCAAGTCAATATTTCAGTCAAGAATATGATTATGATTATAAACAGCAACACCTCCCCAATGACATTCCTGTCTCTTCTGTAGATGTTATAACCATAGACAGTTGAAGTCGGAAGTTTATATACACTTAGGTTGGAGTCATTAAAACTCGTTTTTCAACCACTCCACAAATTTCTTGTTAACAAACTATAATTTTGGCAAGTCGGTTAGAACATCTACTTTGTGCATGACACAAGTCATTTTTTCAACAATTGTTTACAGACAGATTATTTCACTTGTAATTTCACTGTATGACAATTCCAGTGGGTCAGAAGTTTACATACCATAAGTTGACTGTGCCTTTAAACAGATTGGAAAATTCCAGAAAATGATGTCATGGCTTTAGAAGCTTCAGATAGGCTAATTGACATAATTTGAGACCATTGGCGGTATACCTGTGGATGTATTTCAAGGCCTACCTTCAATCTCAGTGCCTCTTCGCTTGACATCATGGGAAAATCAAAATAAATCAGCCAAGACCAGAAGGATAGCTAAATATTTACCAGGACAAATTCTTCAGCAAATAACACAAGCATTAATTGAGAGTCAGGTGAACTACTGTTCTGTGGTCTGGGGAAATGCATCATCAAGTGAAGTTAGGAGGCTGCAGAATGCACAGAACAAAGCAGCAAGGATTATTTTAAGGTGGAGATATGGTTCTTCTGTTGCAGTCATGCGCAATGTTCTTGGTTGGTCATCAATCGATAAGATAATTGAAAGGAACATGCTTATTTTATTTCATAATATACATAATTTAAAACGGCCAAGTTCTATTCACAACGGTATTCAGTTGGTAAGAGACAGACATTCCATAAATACTAGGAATAGATTGTCCACCATCTATGCGTTGTCCAGACAGAAAATATAAATAGGCAAAATAACATTTCGATTTAGAGCGATAAAGAAATGGAATAAATTAACTGAGCAAACCAGAAACCTTTCAATATATACATTTAAACATTATTTTAAACCGATTTAAATATCATACATAGACATGTTGTGGGACTATAGTAGATGAAGAATCAATATTTTTTAGATCGAGATTTTATTAGGTCATTATATTAGTATATTATGCATGTTTGTAATAGTGTGTTATATGTGGAAATGTGTTCGTATTATAAATGGTATTTTAATGTTTAAGGACTCTTGGAAGATTAGTCCAAATGGGGACTAAAAGAGATCCAAATAAAATCAAAATCAATCAAATCAAGACCTCAGAAAACAATTGTAGACCTCCACAAGTCTGGTTCATCCTTGGGTGCAATTTCCAAATGCCTGAAAGTACTACGTTCATCTGTACAAACAATAGTATGCAAGTATAAACACCATGGGACCCCTCAGCCGTCATACCACTCAGGAAGGAGACACCTTCTGTCTCCAAGAGATTAACGTACTTTAGTGAAAAAAGTGCAAATCAATCCCAGAACAACAGCAGAGGACCTTGTGAAGATGCTGGAGGAAACCGGTACATAAGCATCAATATCCACAGTAAAATGAGTCCTATATCGACGTAACCTGAAAGGCCTCTCAGCAAGGAAGAAGCCACTGCTCCAAGACCGCCACAAAAAAGCCAGACCACGGTTTGCAACTGCACATGGGGACAAAGATCAGACTTTTGGAGAAATGTCCTCTGGTCTGATGAAACAAATATAGAACTGTTTGGCCATAATGACCATTGTTATGTTTGGAGGGAAAAGGGAGAGGCTTGCAAGCCGAAGAACACCATCCCAACCATGAAGCACAGGGGTGGCAGCATCATGTTGTGGGGGTGCTTTGTTGCAGGAGGGACTGGTACACTTCACAAAATAGATGGCATCATGAGGTAGGACAATGATGTGGATATATTGAAGCAACATCTCAAGACATCAGTCAGGAAGTTAAAGCTTGGTCGCAAATGGATCTTCCAAATGGACAATGACCACAAGTGTCCTTCCAAAGTTGTGGCAAAATGGCTTTAAGGACAACACAGTCAAGGTATTGGAGTGGACATCACAAAGCCCTGACCTCAGTCCTATAGAAAATGTGTGGGCAGAACTGAAAAGCGTGTGTGAGCAAGGAGACCTACAAACCTGACTCAGTTACACCAGCTCTGTCAGGAGGAATGGGCGAAAATTCAACTCCAACTTATTGTGGGAAGCTTGTGGAAGGCTACCCGAAACATTTGATCCAAGTTAAACAATTTAAAGGCAATGCTACCAAATACTAATTATCTCTACTATTATTCAGACATTTCACATTCTTAAAATAAAATGGTGATCCTAACTGACCTAAGACAGGGAATTTTTACTAGGATTACATGTCAGGAATTGTGAAAAACTGAATTTAAATGTATTTGGCTCAGGTTTATGTAAACTTCCGACTTCAACTGTATTCTTACCACTGTATCATCAAATGAATGATCTAAGTGGTTTTCAGAGATAGTCAGTATATGAATGCTTTCTGTTTCTAGCAAGCTATCGATTTATTGAACCCTATTTCTTACGCTACATATGTTAATGTGGGCTATTTTTGCACTTTTCTTGTTTCCTTAATAGTTTTTATTGCTTTATTGGGAGGTTTATCAGAGGTAGACATGACAGTGATATTTATACTTGAGTTGATAATGCAGAGATGAACTGCTCAGTGGGATTCCTAGTAGGGCAAACCGTCTCAGTGCTAACAGTATAATTCATGTTCAGAGGAACATGACTACTGCTGACAGTAGCTGTCGGATTGACAGAGGAACATAAATTGGGTTACTTACATTGACTGACAACCCCCCTGGGAAAATATACATTTGCAGCAGCACTACAACAGCTCAGCGGCACAATGGTATGGATTATCTGAGCAGGGCTTGGGTCACAGATAAGTCATTGTCTCAATGCGGCCGTGAAATGCGAGGACAGGGTCCAGGCACCAAGATGATTTGGATGGACTATTATTCCTGTTGAGCATCTTCTGTTTCCAAAAGTTGTCAAAGTTAACTACAAAAGCTATGCCAACAGAGCTACAGTAGTCTTTTAGCCAGCTGCTTGATGCCAGTAACTGGGGAAACTGAATGACCCCAGTTACTCTTCACTTCAGCTCTAAGATAGCTTAAGATATCTCACTCAGCGGGAGCACTGACTGGAGCACCAGAGCATCATCATTAAAAATAACAATTCGAGGAGAAGGCATATTGATTAATGTTAACGTTTCAACCCCCTCAGCCCCCACCCTTCTTTCCTCTTCACCTAACAGCAGAATCATGGTGTGATTTGAACTTATTAGAGCTTTCTTCAGTGACCCTTATGACTCCAAATGTGAATCAAATGATCTATCCATGGCTTTTTTTTTGTAACATTCCACTTCTCTCATGTCTCTCCATTTCTGCTCATCTTCCCTCCTCCAGCCAGTGGAGAGGAACATGCTGTCGTCTGGTCATTACTGATGATGTTCAGAGGTGTCATCAGAGATGTGGGTACTTTTACTTTCATCCAGAATGAATTGCAAGATGGCAGAGTTATATAATGAGTTGTTCAATGGCCTCCTTTACAACTTGACCTCAGAAATGGTTTTCTTTTACATCTTGACTTCTGCGCTGCCCACTCTCTGTCACATGGGAGATGGCTAGTATCCAAACATAGCAATGAGAGAATGAAGGATAGGTAACAGTGCAGTACTGAATTGAGTCAATGTGAAACACCTTCAATCAGACACAGGTTCATTATCAACCTTTTGATAAAACCTTTTGGAGATCTGCCTTTCCATTGGACTTTGATTCTCCCTCTATCACCCCAGATTCCCTGTGACTGAAAGCACAGTGGGAACATCCTTAGGAAATGATAGAGACACTGGCGCATTGAACACCGCCACAGCCCCTGCAAGGCAGGGTCCCACAAGCTCTGGGGGCCATTAGTCCATCATCAATGTCTATTTTAAAAAAATGTAATAAATCATGTTGACAGTAACCCACCAAAAAGTCATTCCTTCATGAACCTTTTAAATTTCCATAAGTACTCGGCAGCCTCGTGTTTGTTTCTTGGGTTTTATTGAATATGACTGAAAAAGTGCCCCAAGTCTTGAAAAATAACAAATTAAACTGATTGAAAGTATAAGGGGGATATCGGCAAACAAATGCCGTGGTCAAGGCTATGACGGCGCCAGTGCAATGAGTGGAGGTTACTCAGGTGTTCAAAAGGTTGTATCAGACCGAGAGCCTAATGCTTCATACGTAGTTCTTTATGAAAACGATGTCTCCACAGAAGCGACAGTTACAGGGATGGTAAAAACAACTTGATTGCCGTAGCAACATCAGGGAAACTGGGCAGAAGGGAGGAGTGCTTAAAATACAATAGTTCTAAAACATCAACAATTGAGCCTCATTCTCCTTAATTGCCAGCTTCAACATGTTAAGGAAAGCGATTAACTCAACAGGAAGTTCTGTGTAAAGGTCGTTTGGATACTGGACAGACAATATATTGGCAGATGAAATCAGATTTAGCAGTTCTTTAGGGCTTGAACAAAATGCTTATTTTTTAAATATTTTTTTATTTAAATGATGGCCTACACCGGCCAAATTTACAATGACGGCCTACACCAGCCAACCTATGGGACTCCCAATCACGGCCGGTTGTGATACAGCCTGGATTCGAACTAGGTTGTCTGTAGTGACACCTCAAGCACTGAGATGCAGTGCCTTAGACCGCTGCGCCACTCGGGAGCTCAAATAAACAAAAAAAACGGGTAGTGATTTTTTGTTCAAATCAAACTTTATTTGTCACATGCGCCAAATACAACAAGTGTAGACCTTACCATGTAATGCTTACTTACAGCCCTTAACCAACAGAGCAGTTCAAGAATAGTTAAGAAAATATTTACCAAGTAGACTAAAAATAAAAAGTAACACAATAAGAATAACAATAATGATGCTATATACAGGGGGCACCGGTACCGAGTCAGTGTGCGGGGGTACAGGCTAGTTGAAGTAATTTGTACATGTAGGTGAGGGCCAGCATGAGGGCCTACAAGTGAATGCGCATAGATAACAAACAGCGAGTAGCAGCAGTGTACAAAAGGTAGGGGGTTCAATGTAAATTATCCGGTGGTGATTTTATTAATTGTTCAGCAGTCTTATGGATTGGGGGTAGAAGCTATCAAGGAACCTACATGGTACAACCCTAAATCCGTAACCATGGGCACCCGCTTAAATATAATTTTCCCTTTAAATACACCTCTGCTGAGCAATCACTGCCTTATTGCCTGCGTGCGTATAGGGTCCGCGGTCAAACGACCACTCGTCATCACTGTCAAACGCTCCCTAAAACACTTCAGCGAGCAGGCCTTTCTAAACGACCTGGCCCGGGTATCCTGGAAGGTTATTGACCTCATCCTGTCAGTAGAGGATACCTGGTTGCTCTTCAAAAGTGCTTTCCTCTCCATCTTAAATAAGCATGCCCCGGCGATATGCACCTTTTCAGGGAAGTCAGAAACCAATTTACTCAGTCAGTTAGGAAAGCTAAGGCTTCCTGTAGGACTAATTACAAAATGTTTTGGGACACTGTAAAGTCCACGGAGAATAAGAGCACCTCCTCCCTGCTGCTCACCGCACTGAGGATAGGAAACACTGTCACCACCAATAAATCTACGATAATCGATAATCTCAATAAAAAATGTTCCACCTGGCCATGCTTTCCACCATGCTTTCCACCTGGCTACCCCATACCCTGGCCAAAATCTCAGTACCTCTACGCAGACGACAACATTCTGTATACATCTGGCCCTTCTTTGGACACTGTGCTAACAAACCTCCAAACGAGCTTCAACGCCATACAACACTCCTTCCGTGGCCTCCAACTGCTTTTAAATGCTAGTAAAACTAAGTGCATGTTCTTCAACCAATTGCTGCCCGCACCCTCCCGCCCGACTAGCATCTCCAATCCAAAATGAAATTTAGTATTGGCTTCCTATTTCGCAAACAAAGCCTCCTTCACTCATGCTGCTAAACATACCCTCGTAAAACTGACTATCCTTGACATTGGCGATGTCATTTACAAAATAGCCCCCAACACTCTACACAGCAAACTGGATGTAGTCTATCACAGTGCCATCCATTTTGTCACCAAAGCCCCCGATACTACCCACCAATCTATTCTTGACATAGCTAATTCTAATAGTTCTACTACAATTTTTTATTTATTTTTTAAATGTTATTTATTTTCTGGATTCTTGACATAGCTTACAGTGCATTTGGAAAGTATTCAGACCCCTTCCCTTTCTCCACATTTTGATACGTTGCAGCCTGCCTTATTCTAAAATGGATTAAATAATTTATTTTTTCATCAATCTACACACAATACCCCCTAATGACATTTTTTTTAATGTTTGCAAATGTATTAAACATAAACAGAAAGACCTTTACATAACTATTCAAACCTTTTGCTATGAGACTCAGGTGCATCCTGTTTCCATTGATCATCCTTGAGATGTTTCTACAACGTGATTGGAGTCCACCTGTGGTAAAACCAAATTGATTGGACATGATTTGGAAAGGCACACACCTGTCTATATAAGGTCCCACAGCTGACAGTGCATGTCAGAGCTAAAATCAAGCCATGAAGTCGAAGGAAGAGTCTGTAGAGCTCAGAGACAGGATTGTGTCGAGGGGAAGGGTACCAAAACATTTCTGCAGCATTGAAGGTCCCCAAGAACACAGTGGCCTTTATCATTCTTAAATTGAATAAGTTTGGAACCACCAATACTCTTGTTAGAGCTGGCTGCCCAGCCAAACTGAGCTTTCGGGGGAGAAGGGCCTTGGTCAGGGAGGTAACCAAGAACCCAATGGTCATTCTGACATAGCTCCAGAGTTCCTCTGTGGAGAAGGGAGAACCTTCCAGAAGGACAACTATCTCTGCAGCACTCCACCAATCAGACATATCAGGCCTTTATGGTAGAGTGGCCAGATGGAAGCCTCTCCTTAGTAAAAAGGCACATGACAACCCGCTTGGAGTTTGCCAAAAGGCATCAAAGGACCCTGCTCATGAGAAACACGATTCTCTGGTCTGATGAAACCAAGATTTAACTCTTTGGCCTGAATGCCAAGTGTCATGTCTGGAGGAAACCAGGCACCTTCCCTACTGTGAAACATGGTGGTGGTGGCAGCATCATGATGTGGGGATGTTTTTCAGCGGAAGGGACTGGGAGACTAGTCAGGATCGAGGGAAAGACGAACTAAGCAAAGCGCAGAGAGATCCTTGATGAAAACCTGCTCCAGAGCGCTCAGGACCTCAGACTGGGGCGAAGGTTCACATTCCAACAGGACGACTCTAAGCACACAGCCAAGACAACGCAGGAGTGGCTTCGGAACAAGTCTCAATGTCCTTGAGTGGCCCAGCCAGAGCCCGGACTTAAATCCGATCAAACATCTCTGGGGAGACCTGACAATAGATGTGCAGCAATGATCCCCATCCAAACAGAGCTTGAGAAGATCTGCAGAGAAGAATGGGAGAAACTCCCCAAATGCAGGTGTGCCAAGCTTGTAGCGTCATACCCAATAAGACTCAAGGCTATAATCGCTGCCAAAGGTGCTTCAACAAAGTACTGAGTAAATGGTCTGAATACTTATGTAAATGTGATATTTTAGTTTTTCATTTTTAATACATTTGCAAAACATTTCTAAAAACCTGTTTTGTTTTGTCATTATGGGGTATTGTGTGTAGATTGACGAGAGAAAAATATGAATACATTTTAGAATAAGGCTGTAACAAAATGTGTTAATTGTTTGCATTCTGACATTTTTGGTGGGGGGGGGGGGGGGGGGGGGGGTGAGTCATTTGTGTACTTGTTTGACATTTTACTGCATTGTTAGGAGCTAGTAACATAAGCATTTCGCTGTACCCGCTATAACACCTACTAAACTGTGTACACAACCAATCAACTTTGATTTGAGCCAGAAGCAGAGGTAGCTACATTCCTCACAAGTCATAACAACATTTCTCCACAATACTACATCACTGAAATGTACAACATATTTAGCTTGCAGAGTCTATCAAACACGCAAAAGCAGATATTGACTAAATCATTTCCCCTGGATTCCACTTCGACGTCTACATAACTTTGTCCCAAGGCTACCTCTTATAGACAGAGAGAGAGAGAGGTTAACGTCTACATAACTTTGTCCCAAGGCTACCTCTTATAGATAGAGAGAGAGAGAGGTTTGACAAAGAGAGGGGACGAGATTAACGTCTGCATCACTTTACATCCACAGAAAAATCCACAATGGGTCTGTCTAATATCTGTCCTCTATCACAAGTGCCCAGAAGGGGGCAGTATAGAATTTGAGTCACATACCAGTCCCTTTCTTTTCAATGTTTTGTGAAAAAACTGTTTTATTTTTATCCTGCCTGTCTTGACGTGGAGCTAGTCAGACAGCGAAGTGAGGTGAGGATGTGGGCCAGAGCTGGAGGGGAGGTGACCTGTAAGCAAAAGGCTGAAACACTGGCTGAGGGGCGCTGAGGTGTGGACTGTGGGGTGTTAAAAGGACTTTGCGAAATAAAAGTCAGTAACCCTACCACCAAACCACTCACTCAGGATGAGACAAGCCAAGGGGGAGGAGTAGTGGGTCACTTTCCTCCACTGATGCTGCATTTCGACTAAGGACACCAGTGGGTCACCAGTGTTTTATGTTAATGTTAGCTCTAGTGCAATTGTGTTTCCATCAGGAGTGTGAAACTAAAGACTTGGAGCGAGCAGAATTCACAACCTCTCCATCATCAAGAATGCTGCTTCTTGAGAAGATTTTAAAGTTCATAGCTATCCATTTGTTATGTAAAGGCTAGTTGAAAAATAACAGTGGCCTCCCAGATGTCAATTCAATGCCTATTCCACATAGGTTCAACTTATTTGGAAACAACATTGATTCAACCAGTGTGCCTCGTGGGCTGGCTTTGGTCCCAAGTCAGACTTCAATACAAAATCTAGGAGGCTCATTCATGGTTCTCACCCCCTTCTATAGACTTAAACAGTAATTATAATGACTTCCGGAGGACATCCTCCAACCTATCAGAGCTCTTGCAGCATGAATTGACATGTAGTCCATCCAATCAAAGGATCAGTCAATTCATCTAGTTGTCACACCCTGATCTGTTTCACCTGTCTTTGTGCTTGTCTCCACCCCCCTTCAGGTGTCACCCATCTTCCCCAGTATATTTATACCTGTGCTCTCTGTTTTTCTGTTGCCAGTTCGTTTTGTTTGTCAAGCCTACAGAACCAGCAATTTTCCCCTTGCTCCTGTTGGTTTCTAGTTCCTGGTTTCCCGGTTTTGACCATTCTGCCTGCCCTGAGCCTACCTGCCGTCTGTACCTATTGGACTCTGATCTGGATTACTGACCGCTGCCTGCCCTTGACCTGTCATTTTGCCTGCCCCATGTTCTAGTAATAAGCATTTGTTACTTTGACACCGTCTGCATCTGGGTCTTCCCTAAAACGTGATACTTGTATTGAAAGCATAAGCTACAGCTAACCAACACTGCAGTGCATAAGGTGTGGTGAGTAGTTGACTCAAAGAGAGATAAAAACAATAGTTGAACAGTTTAACAGAGAGCGAGAGAGAACTAGCTATATATTTTTTATTCTTCTTAGTTTACCCTTCACTTACTTTAGCTAGCTAGCTAATTTAGCCTACTCAACAACCTGACTCAACAGAGAGGAATTAGATTTATGTTAGCTAGCTGGCTAAGGCTATCCAACGCGGCAACTGGAAGGTTCGGTTTTATAAATGTATTACCACCAGGGCCCGCTGGTGTAACTGCTAAACTGTTTGCTGTGCACTCTACTGTGTGATTGTACACATGGATTGAATTGTGGGTTTACTAACACGATAATTCTAGAAGTTAGCTATGTTGACTAGCTATGATGTTAGCTAATATGGTGACGACGAACGATGTAGTGGTTAGCGGTTATGGTATGAAGGTTTGGCTTGGAGATTTTTTTTACGCCTGGTCACAGACAGCTGTTGTGTTATGAGGTGAGAGGAGGAGAGCACGTAGATGCAAGAAGGAATTATACAACGAGCAAAGTGACAATGCTGTATGCGGTTGCTGTGAAAGTAAACTCTGTGTGCAGGTAATAAGGGAGTTTTCATTCCACCAATTGTTGCAAAACGTTTCTTAAACAGAAGCAATCAGAACTAAATGGGAATGGACCTACCTGCATTTGTTTTAGTTGCAAAACTGAATATTTTGCACCAGATGGGACTAATGATTGTGCCCCAGATCAGCTACTGTAGATGCAGGCAAGAGTGTGCAAGGCGGTATTAAATGTATCACTGTCTGTCACCTTGATTACTCCAATTTGTCTCTCGACCTGTGCACCTACGTTATAAACGTTAATTTGTAGGCTAGGTTGTAGCTCTCTCATGATGGGTATAGGGAAAATTTGAGTATCATATAGTAGACTAAACCTCTCGGTGTTACATTGAGCTGGCTGACTGGAATATGAATAAAAGCAATCCAATATGCTGTAATAGAAATAAGGTCTTACAAATAAAAAAATAACATCCCCCCTAATCTTAAATGGCACCGACCGCCACTGACACACTCACAAAATCACGTTCCACAAACACACTAACATGCACCCACAGAGTCATAGACCGGTGTCCACAAAAACACATGTGCATGCATGCACAAAAGAATGTGCTTCATAATGAATACTGTCATTTATATCATAACCATGCTAACAAAAATAGAACAAGTAGTCCAAATACAGAAATTACCATGGCAATAGTCCAGCCTGGTCTCATAGACTAGACGTAACATAGTCAATGTAAATCTGGGATGCTGAAATTAGTATGATATGTTACTGATATGATGATATGGTATGGTTACATAAGACAGAACAAAAGTAGAGTGGTTGGTCAGGGTGGGCGTTTTGGTTTTTGCCCTAGCACTACAAAACTTATTCAAATAGTCAACTAATCATCAAACTTTGAAAATTTGAATCAGCTGTGTAGTGTTAGGGCAAAAACCAAAATGTAAAGCACTTGGGATCCTGAGGAAAGTTTGGGAAATGTTGCTTTAACCTAACTCCTAAACTTAACCCTAATCTTAACCCTTACCCGTAGCCTAGCTAATGTTAACCACCTAGCTAGAATTTGTAACATATCAAATTCGTAATATATTGTACATTTTTGCAAATTCTGAATATATTGTATGTTTTGAAAATTCGTAACACACATATATATATATCTATATATATATATTGTATTATCTTTATTTAACTAGCCAAGTCCGTTAAGAACAAATTCTTATTTTCAATGACGGCCTAGGAACAGGGGCAGAACGACAGATTTTTACCATGTCAGCTCGGGGATTCGATCTTGCAACCTTTCGGTTACATATCAAACAAATTGTAATTCGTAACATATAATACAAAAAGGGTGATCGACATCCACAAATTAATACGTACCAAATGAAATGTGGAATATCATACTAAATTGAGTTTCTCGGATTTACATACAGAATAATACTTAATGCTCTGAGACCAGGTTGAATAGTCATGACAGTGTGTTAAGAACTTTCAAAGCAGTGAGCACAGGTGTAAACATTCAGTCTAAGAGCTTGATTATAGACCAATTCAGAGATACAGAACTACTTGGTCTGATTGCTTAGAATCAGTCAACAATATGAAGCAATCACTCTAAAGAGTGTGTGTACTGTGATAAGTGGTCATTGCTTCACTCCATGGTATTGGGAACTGTCAAACAAGAGTTTTTACCCAGAAAAAATAACATAATAATACAGGCTCTGAGTGTGGCATTTGGCTTTAAAAGGTCAATAAGACAGAATTAGATTCACACAAGAGTGCCGCTCACCTAATAACACTGGTGATTCATGCTGCTAACAATTGACTTGCACAATCTATCCATCTGATGTGACAATGTTTAGCAAATAGCCCATCTTGTTGCTTATAGGATTGGCCATCAATACTGACTGTAGTCGATACTGACCCCAGGAATCGACAAGCTTTCTGAAAAATTATATGGATGCTGCTCTGGATGTTAATGTTCTTTTTCCATAATTTAGAGTAAACATTTGTCGTGGTGAAAATGTTCAATTTCAACATATTTCAAACTCACTGTGGGAAATGGATAAGTAGAGAGACAAATTCAATGAAAGATTTCAGTATGTCCACAACCTATGTTCTGTTGGTTATAAAAGAAGAATAGTAGAGCCTGAATGCATCGTTAGTACTAAATAGGCATAGCCTTGAGACTTTGGGGATAATACATTTCTTCAACAGGAAATATAATTAAATCATTCCGTGAGAAAAAGCATGTCGGCACTGTGGAGATGATTCATCGAGTCCTGAGGCTCACATATTCACAGAAATGCACACAATAATGTATATAAAAAGATAAATGATTTGTGTGACCTGAAATCTATTGTGGAAAGCATTATAAAAGCCAAGAGAGATAAAAGGAGAAGAGGTAAATTGTGGGTGGACCAGGTCAATGTGAAAGAAGATAGAAGTTTGAAACTGTTTAATGTCTCTCAGGACGTTTATTTCCCATGCATAGTTTGGACAAGTGTGTAGTGGAACTGACAAAAGAAAGAAGAGAAGTCTGACATTCATTATTACTTTCCATTATTGACATTTGTAATCATTCACAAAATGTTTTAATTCATGTTAGTTCACGTGAAAAGGTTGAAATTGATCAGCAAGTCCTTCAAGGGATTAGTTTAGAAGAGGAAAAGTGCTGTAAAAACATAAATACCTTACAAAAAAGCCTCTAAAACGAAAACATTCAGCACATTTGAACAACACAGTGCAATATAAATGGGATTCAAAATGGTTTTCAGCACTGATTTCCTCGATTTGTGACTTGTTGAAAATGCTCATCTCTTTGAGAAAAGAGGAAGCAATGCAATTGTAAACACTCTTGGGTAAGATATGACTGATACAGCACTGTTCAAAACCACAACAGAGCAAAAATACTCAACTTTCAATTTCACCACCATTTTGTTTTCCAGTTTTTAGAGCAGAGAAACATCTGCCTGTGTAACACAGGGAAGGAAAGGGGACATCACAAGTAACATACAGATCCATTCAAATCATCATTAGAGGTGAGGATAGTGGCGCACAGAACAAACTAACTCAGTCCTACGGTAAGGCTGTGCCAGTATAGCAAGTTCTGACAGAGGAAAGATTGCATTTCGCAGGTCTATTCAACACCACATTGTAAACCAAGGATGCATGTGTGTTTGTGTTTTACACATGACAGTTTTAGGAGCCATCTACTGTGTACGTCTCTCAACAATCTGTGAAATATGTCTGCTGTCCTTGTCTATCTCTCTCTTACACCTCCCGTTTTTAACTTTTTTTAAACTTCATTACTGGAAAAACAAACAGAATGAGCACACACTCCAAGACAGTGGTATTCAGACTTTTTCAACAAGGTCCCAAATCTTTCTGCCAGAATTCTTGCGACCCCACCCCAAATCTAATGACACAGCCTTAAAATCTGGAAAATGTTATCTTTACATCAACAAACAACAGCCTTCAATTCATTGCATTTTCATCTCTTCATCTCTCAAAATGAAAAGAAACCAATAAAATACATTTAATCAACAGTTTTATTTTCCTAATTGTCGTTCTCAAAAATATTTGTATATTGTCCCATACAATACTCTTAATTTTTGTCGTCCCCCCCCCCAAACAATGCCAATTCCCCCGACTTTGAATACCACTGCTCTAAGAGGTGTAAATAAATCCACATTGATTTAAACTGATCCCATGTCTAATTCAAGCATCACATAAGTCAGATGGTGGTAAAGCAGCAGCTGCAAAGTATGGATATAATGATACAGTAGGGGGTTGGTGGGTTAAGGGTCAGGTCTGATGGGAGGGGGGGGGGGGGGGGGGGGGGGCATAGAGGAAGAGAAAGTGCTGTGTCTTCATCCTGGTACTCAGGTCCAATCACCTTCCTTCTACCCAATAATAATACCAGTTTAAAACTTACATCAAATCGTTTATCTGGCAAAATAGGCTGTACCTAATGACCAAATACTGGAGGAAAACAGAAAAGTTCAAACTTTTCCCGATGAATAAAGAGCAGAAGAAAGAAATGCTGACAATAAGGAACATAAGGTTCAATGTCATCCCAGTGATTACTGTGAAAGATATTACATATCTACACTTACAAAAACACCTTTACACGCCGAGATTGAAACAGTTCCTTTGAACAGTATGAAAAATATAAATATTTTCAGACGCTAGGTAGATTTCTGTTGACTTTAAATCAGTGAGGACTCAAAGATAAATAGTTCACATGTTTTCCTTCCATTAAGAGAATGTAATTGTGGTGTAGGAAAACCAAATCTATCCATTTGCAAATATTTCCTCTGTAATTGGTAGGCTAACCATGTGATACTCATTTCTGTAATTCAGCTAAAATGCTTTAGCTTTCTAGTTAGCAAAACAGCCAGTGTTCAAACAAAAGCATAAAGAATTATTTTAAAACATCATACACTATGCACAGGTAAGTAGAAATAAAAGAGTGGAGATAGTCAGCTCCACTAGAGGGCCCTGGGGGACAACAGTTGTCCCCACTCACTGACTGATCTAGAGCATCAACAGCTCAGGAAAAATGAGTTTCATCATCAGCAAGAAATGCTCCAAACAATCATAATCAAATAAAGATGACTGTAATACAAACAATTCAATTAAACTTGCTCAGGAGACTAAATGTTGACTCTAAAGTCACATTTTCAACATTCTGTGGACCCTGGAGGTGAGAAAGAGGGCTGGGTTTCAGTTATTGAGGTGGGTAGGAAGGGATACGTGGGCACAACTGTGTGTGCAGGTAGCGCATCTCAGCTCTTAGTGTAATAGAAACTTTGACCCATAAGGAGAAATAGTAACAATACCGGAAGCGGGAAGCGACCCAGTTCCTGGCGAGTAACAGTCACACTTTCAAACACATACAGTCCAGAGATGGTGCCATGCCTTGGTGGCACTGACAAGAATGGATAGCTGGGTTTGGGCCTTGGAGGGGACACAGACTGGGGCTCCATTCACTTGACGTGCTCAGCGCTGTGGGAGGAACAGTAGTACTTTTTGTGGGCTATGAACGTGGACAGGCTGCTGAACTTGATATTGCACAGCCGGCAGAAGCGGGTGTTACCGTTCTGCACAGGGGGGATCAGGAGGGTCTTGGGTGTGGGAGGGGCCGGAACAGGGAGTGGGAGACCCAGTGTGAGGGACGCCTTGTCTGGGAGCAGGGTGACAGCAACCTGGTGATTCAGAACCCCCACCTCTCTCAGCACCTCAGGCACAGGGGAAACAGTCAGGGGGAGGGACCTGGTGGGAGACACAGCTGGAGGGGCTGCCTTGGGGGAGCTGCCACCCCCGGCATGGTGTCCCAGGGGGCTACCGTTCACCAGGGGAGAGGATGGGGAGACAGTGTCCCTTCTGATCCGGCCATTGATGCTGTCCCTGCAGGCTCGGAGGACCAGCTTGGGCGGAGTGGCAGGGGTCCCATCCCTAGGGCTCAGGCTGGGGCTGATGACGGCTGGCTGGCCCTCCAGGCTCAGGACCAGGCCATGCATGGATCTGAAGTGCTCCACCAGGTCACAGGTCACCGCCCTATTGGGAGGGCAGTAGGGGCAGACCACAGAGGGAGAGCCTGGGCCTTTGGCTGCAGGGACACTGTAAGGTGATGTAGCCTCAGAGCCAGAGCCAGGTAAGGCAGAGAGGTGAGGGCTGAGCGAGGCCCCCCGAGGAGCCTTCTCTGTGAGCAGCCCTTTGGCCTCAGAGTGGACATCTGATCGCTCCAGGGCCCTGCTCTTGGGGGAGATGGATGCTGGTCTCTTCAGCCTATGGAGCGTCTCCAGAGTGTGGGGCTGCAGGGTGGTGGCTGGGCAGTAGTAGGTCTTGTGGGCCAGGTAGTTCTCAATGCTGTTGAAGCTAATGCTGCAGGCGGTACACTTGTGGTAGTCAGTGAGGGGCAGAGAAGGGATGCTGCTGCCCCGCGGGGCCTCCCTTAGACGGGGCCTCTTGCTCAGGTCAATGGGGCCGTCTCTGTCAGGGCTGGTACTACGGGAGGTGGCTGGACGCAGGCCCAGAGCTAGGGCTGGGACTGGGGACTCCAGGACCCGCTCCACTGAGGCAGCAGCCTCCTGCTTCACAGCCAGGCTCAGGCCAGGGGCAGAGAGAGAGGCAGCAGCAGCGTTGGCCAGGGCCTCAGTCCGAGCCATGTGGATCTCATACATCTTCTTCCTCTTGCGTGTTCGGATGGGCTGAGGCAGAAAGGTAGCTTTGCCGGCGGTTGACCGCTGGTTGGACGGATCGTGGCGCGATGCGCAGTAGAAGCGTTTGTGGACTGTGTAATTCTCATGGCGGCTAAAGTGGATGTTGCAGGCCTGACAGAAGGTTCTGGTGGGGTCGTCCTCCTGGTCCTCTGCTGAGCCGCTGGGACTCTGGCTGCACTCGCTGGCCCGGCCTCCTCCTCCTCCACCCTCCCCCTCAGAGGAAGAGGAGGACACAGCCTCCTTCACCCCAGGGTTCTCACTCTTCACCTCCACCAGCTTGCCCTGCGTGGCGGTGCTGCCTGGAACAGGATCTGAGTCACTGGGGGAGGCTGAGGCTGCCCGACTACCTGATCCAGCCTGAGGGGATGAACCGTGTCCAACTGAGGGGACTGTGGCCCCCGACGCCCCCTCCTTCACTGGGCCAGCCACGTCTCCGTGCTGGTGCCTGCTGGAGCAGTACAGCCTCTTGTGAACATAGAAGTTGTTGATGTTGTTGAAGTTGATATCACATTCGAAGCAGGTGGCCCCCTTCTGGACAGTGGTTGTAGTGCCAGCGGGGTAGAAGGCTGGCGCTGCCCCAGGGGGGACCTGGCCCTGCTTCAGCCGGCTGTGGACCATCTCAGACATCTTAGCCAGTATCTCTGAGGCCTGGGGTAGGATGGCTGGTTCCTGGCTGAACATGTACTGGGGTAGGAACACGTCTTCTCCAGGGAGCACTGAGCCAGCTCCTCCCAGATGGGCAGGGCTGGAGCCAGGGGTGGGGCTGGTTGGCTCTGCCTTCACAGCCACAGCAGAGGGACTCCTAGGGGAGGTGGAGGTCTGAGAGGAGCCTGTATCTCTGTGTCCACGGCTCTTCTCCACCCGCTCCTCCTCCATCTCCTCCTCCTGCCCCTCATTCTCAGAGTCCGAATGCGGCTCCTCTTTAATCCTGATGTCTGTGGGGAGCTGCTCAGGTGGGCTGCAGCCTCGCGGGGTGGCTGAGCTCCCATTGGCCCCAGGGCTGGAGGATTCAGGGTGGGGTACGCAGGCGGGGGGCTCCCTGTCAAGGTGCTCAGGGTGGTCGGCCGAGGAGGGGGTGGTCTGGCGGGGTGTGGGGCTCCTCTCGGCCGGGACCCTCACCTCCAGGTGTGTGCGAACGTGCTGCTGGAGCTGAGCAGGCGAGTCTGTGATGTGACCACATACCTGACATTTCAACACAACACCGGAGTCTCCAGGACTTAGACCTGCCACAGAGAGTGACAGAGACATATTATTAGAAATGTGTTTCCTACTATTAAACATGACATGAAATCACTGGTGGTTATGCACTATAGCCTATAGGACCAAATCTTCATATACATACACTCCCAAATGTATTTATTTGGACAGTGAAGCTACAACTTTTAATTTGGCTCTATACTCCAGCATTTTGAATTTGAGATCAAATCTTTTATAAGGTGACTGTACAGAAAGTCCCCTTTTATTTGAGGGTATTTTCATATCTGTTTTACTTTTAGAAATGAATGCACTTTATGTATCAAGTCCCCCATCTGAAGGTGTTATAAGTATTTGGACAAATTCACTTATAGCGTATTACATTTAGTTAAAAGTGTAGTATTTGGTCCCATATTCCTAGCACTCAATGACAACATCTAGCGTGTGAGTCTACAAATGTGTTGGATGTAATAGAATAATAATGATAGATGCCATTTAACAGACGCTTTTATCCAAAAAGACTTAGTAATGTGTGCATGCATTTTACAAATGGGTGCCCTCGGGAATCAAACCCACAACCCCGGGGGTGTAATCACCATGCTCTACCAAATGAGCCGTACAGGACCACAAGAATAAGAATACAGCTGTATATATATATATATATATATATATGAATACATTAATGTGGATCCCTACCATGAGTACAGAAAATCATGAATGAGAAAGTTACAGATACACAAATATCATAACCCCAAAACATGCTAACATCCCACCGTTACCAATAACAGGGGTGGTTAGCATTTTGTGGGGGGTATGAGCTTTGTGCATCTGTAACTTTCTCAATCATGATTATTCACAATTCATTTTTGATTATCTGCAATCAAAGTGGGCACCCACATGTTCAGAAACATATTCTATTTTTATTTACAATAAAAGTGACTCCAAACGGGCACAATACATTATTTACCATTCATTTCTATTGGGCACAAAATCATCTGAAACACAACCAAAACAACCTGCAAACGCATCCAACAAGCTTGTAGAGTCACAAGCTTGATGTAGTCATCTATGTAGTTGCTGTTCTGAAGTAAAGGCAGGGCTATTATCCTCTCACTGGGATAGTAAACAACATGATCCAGTCTGTCTGTGTGTTTACCTGTGGACAGAGGCAGTTTGGGCAGGCCGGGGCCGGGGGAGTACACTTCACTGCATGAGCCGGGCTGACACACCATGTGACTTGTGACCAGGTGGCTATAGAGAATGTCCCTCGTGGTGGAGACGAAGCCACAGCCGTGACAGACTCCATTCTGCGTGTCCGTGTGTACCTTCAGGTGACGCTCACAGTTGGCTTTAGTGGTGAAGGCTGACAGGCAGATCAGACACACGAAAGGACGCTCACCTACAGGCACAGGACATGTATATCTTTAATATTTTAACTAAATTGACTGTCTTCCCCTAATAACAGCTGAAGAAAGAGGTCTGTTACAAGCTATTATTAAAAGAGGAATATTCACGCATATTCTCACTCGATCCTTGGTCTGCTATGAGTAAGAGCTAAAGGAATGTATTGTGACAGGTCTCACCACTATGTGTCCGCATGTGGATCTCCAGGGAGCTGGCGCTCGGGCAGCTCTTGTTGCATTGTGGGAAGGGACAGACACGTTCGTTGGGGTAGGACTCCTTGGCTTTGTCCAGTGGGGGGGAGGAGGAGGCCTGCTGCTTCTGCCGGCTGGCACAGTAGTACATGAGGTGGGCCTGGAGGTTCCTCTCACTGCGGTACCAGATCCCACAGTCCTTACACGGGAAGATGTCCTCTGGACCAATCAAACACAAACACAACTGTAAACTCTATCCCTACAACAACCAATCATTTATCAAATCTGTCATACATAATTAAAAACAATGCAAGAAAGAGAGCAGCGTATGTTCATTCTTTAAAAAAATTGCATGTTTAACGTTTCACTGCTTACGCGTTAAAATGTTACATTCATTACATACACTTTCATGTACACATGATGTTCATCCATGTGTATACACACATCACCACACACACCTGTTTCACACCAGTCACATGATCGATTCAGTGGCGGAACGAGCAAGCACTCGATATTGCTCCGGGGTCTCCAAGGCAACGAGAGCACAGAGGTTGTGGGAGCGAGCGCCCACCCGTGCGGGGTAATCATACTGATCTGGTGTCAGGGCTGGTGTTACAGGCTATTTTTGATAACATCCATAATTACCAACAGTCCTCAGGAGAGTGCTCCTACAGCAGGAAGCGGGGATACGGATGATCATGTTTTACCCTTTAGCTTGATATGGTGATTAATCATGCACTCATCACAGAATGTCCATGCCTGCTCCTGCTGCCGACAACACTACACTGCCAATAAGGGACTTAATGAAGGAGCGTGAACGCAATTACCATGTAGTCTACCTCTGAGACAAGGCAGTGCAGAGGAGTTACACTGCCACCTTCTGGTGTACTGGATGAATGAGGAAATGTGGCATGGTGAACTGTTGGTCTTCATTGAGTCCCTCAGTGTCTGTTGTTTACATGGAAAGTGTTGTAACTGTACATGTGTAGGGTTTGTCTACGCATCTAATGACTAAACGGCACGAAGAACACTAATACATGCATGCACATTCGCATGCAGTGCGCACACACATACACACCCACATTATTCTTGGCAAGCTGACACTCACTGTTGACAACTGCCGTGGCCAAGATGGCTGCCATCCCAGCCTGCTGGGGGAGGAGCTGTATCTCAGAGTGGAGAGAAGCTGGGTAGACACCTGTAGGCTCCTCCTTCACCACCACATCCTGGGTCTGAGACGAGGACAGCTGCTTCACGGAGGAGAGAGACAGTGTGGCCAACAGACTGTCACCTGTGGAGATGTCCTGGGTCACCTTACAATACAGCTCCTCACCTGGAGAAAAGAGAGAGAGAGAGAGCCGCACAACACAAATTAAACCTGGGGCCTGTACAAGAACTACACACATCACACCTGGGGCGTGTACTCGAACTACACACATGGTATCGTACAGTATGATATCTATGGAATGTATACTAATCTATAGTAGGTGAAAAAGATCTCTGAATGGTGTCTTTATGGGGTCACTCTGATAAGAGATCTCTGATTGTAAGTTGCTTCGTTTAAGAGTGTCTGCTAAATGACTAGAATGTAACAGTGTAAATGGTGCATTATATGTGAGTGGGCTGTGTTGATGGTTTGGCATTTCTGGGATCAGGTCTGTTGGTTAACTACCTTGACTGTAGATGGTACAGTTGGCAGCTGTGGCATCGGAGGTTAGCGGGACTCTACTGAGCCAGCCGTTATCGTCTTCACACACCAGCGTCAGCCTGGAGATCTGCTGACATACAAATAAACATACAGAGGCTGTCAGACTTGTTCTGGAAACACAGGGTCAAATGACAATTATCATCTAACATTGCATATCTTCTGATTCTCACATTCACTGCCAAGTCTATTCAGACAAACCTTTTATATATAGAAATATACTCCTCTTTACATTTGATGGCAAAGACCTACTGTACTGAACAGTGAGGTTTAACAATGAATTAATCCTGACATGGTCCTCTGATTTTACTGTTTTAAAGCACATTGACCATAGCGTGCAATAAAAGGACTCATCTTTTTCAGTGGGAAGGGGAAGCCCCTTAACACGGGCAATCAGAAGCATAGAGGGACAGGAAGGGTCACAGGCTGAACAAAGACTCACAGAAAAGAGCTATAAATAGCAGCAGTGAGAAAGAGGGAAGGAACAGAGAGACCCCAGGAGAAAGGAGAAGAAAAGGTAAGGAAGGAGATCCGATGAGGTCGTAGTGCTCCTATTCACCCGGACGCCCTCTCAGGAACTTCTCTCAATACATGATGTGACAAAAGGATTGTGAATAGAGGGAGGTCATCATCTCGCGGTGTGTGTGTGTGTATGAGTGTGTGTGCTGAAGAATGTGTGTCAGTGGTTGCACATGTGTAAGTGAGGCTGTAGCCAGAATAGGGCAGACCAGAGAGAAACACACACCTGTGCCATCCTCTGCACAATCTTGTCTTTGTTCAGCTGAAGTTCACAGAGCATTCCACCTGACAATCACTCCCACAGACATCGTGTGTCTACATGAGACACTTACCCACACGCATCTACGTACTTCTGTGTGTTATGGCACAGATAAGCATTGTGCATTCATAACCAAATAACTTACAGCAGTCCCAGTAAAATGTAGTCTTTGTGAGGTTCAATAATACATTTATGAGAGTATGGAATAAAACACAGTAGCATTAGGTTGAGCTTCACAACTTCAGTATAGTTGCACAAGGCCTATCTATAGGTGCTACCACTGCCTGGAGGCCTGAGGACATACAGAACACTATGGCTCCACTAGGTGGAAGCAGTCATGCATCAGCAGCAGCCCTGACAGACTGCTTCAGGAGAACTACGGCCAGTTAGTCAGTCAGTCAATCTGCTTGCTACAGGGGTACACATATTCCAACATGGTACCACATTGACTGGAACATTTAGAGAGAATATGAGGGGAACGTTTTTGTGTAAAGGAAATGTTTTTGTGTAAAGGAGTGTATACTGTATGGGGCAAGTTGGGAGGCGAGGGAGGAAAGTGTAGATTATTTCTGAATCAGTCTGTTCTAGCCTAAAGACGCTGCGTATTGTATTTCATGGGGAACTTGCGCTGATGTAGAGATACGGCTTCTTTTGTTTTAATTTGGAACCCAATGCTGGAGCCGTCTGAGCTATAAGTGCTGCTAATTTGTTTCAGACTAATTTATCACAAATCTATTTATCATGATGCTTTGGTATTCACTGAAGAAAAGGCCAGTGTGGTCCGACTTTGAAGGAAAGTGTATGAGACAGAAAAATAGAGCCATACAACAGATTGAAGAGGGTCTTTGGACAGTATGAACAAATGCACAAAAATAATAATAATAATCTCTATCCAAGCATCTTTATCTACCTCTATCTCTCTCTGAGATATTCTCAGAGACGACCAGAGCGAAGATGAGGTGGAGATGATGATTTAGCTGACTCTGATCAGGCTTTGGGCCCTGGCTGCACTGGGACTTTAAATGCTGTCTGGAACCAACACAGATAATGAAAACTAAAAGGCATGCGGCAAGATTACAGTTTGATTAGGATGTGTAATTAACAAAGCCAACAGAGGCCATGGCCGCTAAAGATGGTTGAGTTAAGAGGAGCAGAGAAGCCTCTAGTATCACATTTCTCTGGCCTGGAGGACATTTTCAACAAGCACAGTATCATATTAAACATCATCAAATGGCAAGTTCTTACCTCTGAACACAACACATCCACCTACTAGGCAGCCCACTCCACCACTACTGCCGTAAACTATCCCACAATTCATAGTGGCCAGCCCCACTGATTGAAACACATTTCCCAAGGAGCAGGGAGAGAGCGAGGGAGGGGTATTAGGAGGAGAACTAAAAGACTACGAGGAGAAGTTAATGTTGCTTAGCACTGCCTGTGTTCACCCTGGCGGTCTCCCTAGGACCCAGGCACTTTGAGAGCACTTTAAGCCCCTCAGTGAGGGAGTCTTTGAGGCGCAGTCTAAGCCCCCTCGTCCGGACCCTCGTCCCTCATGAATATTAATCAGCCCAGCCGGGCTTTAATCTGCCTGATCCCCGCACTGCTGCCGCCGAGACGATAGCGAATCTAATTATTTGGTCTGATATTAACCCACCCCCACACACACCCTCCAGCCTCCCCATATCCACCTTCAACACACACACACACAAAGCCTACGTGCACATGCACCTCACCCCCCACCCCCAACGCAGTCTGCGACGCCCTCTCCTTATCACTCCCAAAAACGCCCTCCTCTCACGCCGATAAAACTTGAATGCAAATGATGCTCGACTGATTTCATTTCTCTATTCGTTCATTCCGTAGCCTGGTCATTGCTGAGTATAAAATGAAAATATAATTTTCTCTCTCCCCAAACGCTCTCCTCTGGAGGTGGAAATGAAGGGAGAAACCTTTCCATGCACTAACCCCAAGTCTAACCCCGACTCAGATCAATTCAGCTTTATATATGGTTCAATTAAAGCAGAGGAAATAATAAAATGCCTACCCATCCTCCAGTAGATTTAGCCTTCATCCCACTATCAAACAGTGTGTGTACTACGTAGATTTTTACAGTTTACATACATACATACATACATACATACATACAGTGGGGCTAAAAAGTATTTAGTCAGCCACCAATTGTGCAAGTTCTACCACTTAAAAAGATGAGAGAGGCCTGTAATTTTCATCATAGGTACACTTCAACTATGACAGACAAAATTAGAAAAAATAAAAATAAAAAAAAATCCAGAAAATCACATTGTAGGATTTTTTATGAATTTATTTGCAAATTATGGTGGAAAATAAGTATTTGGTCACCTACAAACAAGCAAGACTTCTGGCTCTCACAGACCTGTAACTTCTTGTTTAAGAGGCTCCTCTGTCCTCCACTCGTTACCTGTATTAATGGCACCTGTTTGAACTTGTTATCAGTATAAAAGACACCTGTCCACAACCTCAAACAGTCACACTCCAAACTCCACTATGGCCAAGACCAAAGAGCTGTCAAAGGACACCAGAAACAAAATTGTAGACCAGCACCAGGCTGGGAAGACTGAATCTGCAATAGGTAAGCAGCTTGGTTTGAAGAAATCAACTGTGGGAGCAATTATTAGGAAATGGAAGACATACAAGACCACTGATAATCTCCCTCGATCTGGGGCTCCACGCAAGATCTCACCCCGTGGGGTCAAAATGATCACAAGAACGGTGAGCAAACATCCTAGAACCTAGTGAATGACCTGCAGAGAGCTGGGACCAAAGTAACAAAGCCTACCATCAGTAACACACTACGCCGCCAGGGACTCAAATCCTGCAGTGCCAGACGTGTCCCCCTGCTTAAGCCAGTACATGTCCAGGCCCGTCTGAAGTTTGCTAGAGAGCATTTGGATGATCCAGAAGAAGATTGGGAGAATGTCATATGGTCAGATGAAACCAAAATATAACTTTTTGGTAAAAACTCAACTCGTCGTGTTTGGAGGACAAAAAATGCTGAGTTGCATCCAAAGAACACCATACCTACTGTGAAGCATGGGGGTGGAAACATCATGCTTTGGGGCTGTTTTTCTGTAAAGGGACCAGGACGACTGATCCGTGTAAAGGAAAGAATGAATGGGGCCATGTATCATGAGATTTTGAGTGAAAACCTCCTTCCATCAGCAAGGGCATTGAAGATGAAACGTGGCTGGGTCTTTCAGCATGACAATGATCCCAAACACACCGCCCGGGCAACGAAGGAGTGGCTTCGTAAGAAGCATTTCAAGGTCCTGGAGTGGCCTAGCCAGTCTCCAGATCTCAACCCCATAGAAAATCTTTGGAGGGAGTTGAAAGTCCGTGTTGCCCAGCAACAGCCCCAAAACATCACTGCTCTAGAGGAGATCTGCATGGAGGAATGGGCCAAAATACCAGCAACAGTGAGCGAAAACCTTGTGAAGACTTACAGAAAACGTTTGACCTCTGTCATTGCCAACAAAGGGTATGTAACAAAGTATTGAGATAAACTTTTGTTATTGACCAAATACTTATTTTCCACCATAATTTGCTAATAAATTCATTAAAAATCCTACAATGTGATTTTCTGGATTTTTTTCTTCTCATTTTGTCTGTCATAGTTGAAGTATACCTATACCTATACCTACCTAATTACAGGCCTCTCTCTTCTTTTTAAGTGGGAGAACTTGCACAATTGGTGGCTGACTAAATACTTTTTTGCCCCACTGTACATACATACATACATACATACATACATCATTGCTACCATAATTTGATTAATATTCCCTGTTGATTAAAGCAACTTTAGAATACTGTTCTCTGAGGACCCATGAGAAACTGAGAAAACCAATGGATTGATTGGTCAATCTTCAATTTCAATATGTGCATCCTGGATAATGATGTCATCCAAGGGTTTTTGAATGTACTGTATGAAGCAGAAACAGCTGGACAGACTGAGAAGAAAAGAACAGGAAGGTAGAATAGTGTATCTTCTTTCCTGGCCTGTTCAATTGACTTCCACTGAGTTCCATCATAGGCCTTTTGACCATTGCGGTTGGCTTGGTCTTCATTCATACTCTTTCTTCCTCTTGCTCTCTTTCACCCCCTCCTCCCATTTACCTCTTAATCTTCCCATCCTTCCCTCTCTACAGTACTGTATGGCTAATCAAGCTCTCTCTCATCCCTCTCTCTTTCTCATTCCTACCCCTCTGTCTGCCCTTCTCTGTCAATCTCTCCCTTACAGGAAATGTTTTCTTTCCCAAACGGGGGGAATGGAGGGGGTACTCACTGTCCCAAACAAAGAGGTCACTGTGAATCCTCCAAAAATACAGAGAAGAAAAGGAAGAAAGATAAACATCAGAAACCTACTCTCATCCGCCTCTCACACACACTCTCTCTCAACACACACACGCACACTAATTAACACACACACGGGTACGAACACACACGCACCACACACACACACACTAGATTTCTCTACACAAATACACGTGTGTATTAATACATGAGCTTAGTGTACTAAAAACATGTATCATATACAACAAGCTAACATAGAAAAACACACCGCTCACACAGCCACACATATCTGCAGACACCTCTAAGAAAAGGTTGATGAGCAGCATGCAAATGACATGTAAAAATATAAAACTTGCGATACTTAAAACGGGCGAGATAAGAGATTTGAAAATGAGGCACTCTTGGAAAGCGGGCTCCTGAACTGCCGGAGATAAGCCTCAGAGATAGAGGAAGGTTTTCCCTCTCTCCTCTCTCCTCTACTCTCCACCCCGCAGAAGCCAACGCAGATGACAGCGAGATGCAGATACCATCCCAGTCACAGGGACTGAGTGATGAGAATGAGCACCCCTCCTCATCACCTCCATCTCTCCATTCCCACCTCTTTCCATTCCCTCTCTCTTCCACTCTGGCACTGCCTTCTTTCTTTTGCTGGCTTTTTCCAATGCTCATTCCTATCATTTCTCTTTCTCCCCTTTGCCTCTCCATTTGCCTCTACTCAGTCCACTTCTTTGGTCACCTGGTCCCTACCTCTCACTATTGCACAACTTCTCAGAGAATGTCAGAGGCAGGAAGACATAGGAACAGACATTTAGATTGGTGAGGAAGTGTCTGATGATGGGTTTAGTATCAAGTTTCCCTGGTCCTCCTGTGAGCTCTATGTGAACTCTCAGGCCTGTAGCACAACCTTAGGGCCTTGTTGCCAATTAAATCAAACATGGAAATGCTCTCAACAAGTCTGCCATCAAGAATCAAGATAGTTCAGTGCACTTTATTATCAGAGACATTCAGGGGCGATCAACAGGGCGACAAGTGCTAAATTACAGATTTTGGGTCTTCTGGAGCGATCGTTTCATTCAGATCTAATTTGAGGGGGTGGAGTGCAGTAGGGTGCTGTAGACGGTCCTCTGTTGATCATTTCAGATCAACTGGAGAGATTTACCAAGAGGTAAACAAACACTGTTAGAGAGAGAGAAAGAGAGAGATTGAGAGGGTGGTCACCTTCACTTGTCCTTCCTATGGAACGACAGAGCAGTGAGGGGGAGATAGAGACTCCCCAAAAGTGTGTTTGAAAGCTGTGGGTGGGTGGCGCGCCTTATCGCTGGAGTTCTCCTGGAGAGATTATTGGGGGATTAGTGCGAACGCTTGTTTCTAAAACATGATGAAAAGACGTTCCACGCGTGATAACGCTTTGAACTCTACACTCCTTCTAGGATCCTGCCTCTAGGCTTCATTTCCGCGAAAGACAGGAGGGGGAAGAGAGGGGAACGAAAGCAATATGTAAGTTAAGTTGCTCTTGCGGTAGCTGGTTTGGGTGAGTATCAATCAAACTGAGGTTGAACTCCCTTGTTTAAGCATTGTTATTCTGAAGTTATTGTAACTTGTTTGCTACCAACAAATCATCACTACATAACGGGGGGTTTGTTATGCGTCATGATGTATCTTTTGCCTTCAGTCAGAATAAAAAAACTTCCTAATCTGATCGATTTGTGATCCAATCATAAGAAACGTATTATTATCAGATCTGTGTGTGATCCAATCAGGAGGGAGGTGACACATTTGACCTCAGTTGCCATGAGATCAGGACATGTTCACTGAACTAAAAACTCCCAGGAATCTAAAGCAACCTGATTAGATTCAGATCAACTTTATTATCCCATCAGGGGGAAATTAATTTGGTCATGTGCTTAAAAAAGGGAAACACAGAAACTACACAAAATAATTCAAAGTGCTATAGCTACACATTTAAAGTGAAAGTGCAATATACTGTATACTCGTGGGATCAACAGACTATCTTTTATACAGTCTAATGGCTGTTGGAATAAAAGAGTCCCCATATCAATCTATTTGAATTTTATTTTGAAGAGATCTCTTTCCCCTTGTCTGGGTGCTGCTGTAACTGAATTTTGAGTGAAGTGGGTGAGTACTGTCCTCTAAAATGCTTTCAAGTTTTAGGAGGATGAGTTTTGTGTACAAGTTGGTGGCTGATTCTTGGTTTATACCAATTTTCCTTCCCGCCGTCTTGATAAAGTGCAGATGATTGACTTGCTCCTGCACTCGCATGTTTCCAAAGGACAGCACACTCTAATGGACAGATTTATAGAACATTTGTAAGATATGGCGTTCAACATTAAAATGGTTCAGCTTGCCTAAAAAAACATTCTCTGTTGCAATTTCTTTATCTTTGCAAAGGCACAGTCATTGAATATCCGTTTATTGTCTATTTCGATTCCCAGGTACTTTTATGTGGTCACTCTATCGACTGATTCCCCATTGATCTTCGTAGGGTATAGTGGAGTTTTGTTCCTTCTGAAATCAATTTCCATCTCTTTTGTTTTCTTAACATTTATTTCAAGAAAATTATCTGCACACCACTGGATACATTCTGCAGTTTCTCTGTCAAAACCTTGAAGAGAGACTTGGTCTGGGTGGAGGAAACCCACAACAGCAGTGTCATCTGCATATTTAAAAAATTTGTGGGCTGAGTCAGAGGCTAGACAATCGTTTGTGTACAGTGTGTACAGTATCGGTGAAAGTACGCAACCTTGAGGGGCTACCGTATTCACCATTCTAGATGTAGAGATGGCGGAGTTAAACTTCACTTGTTGAATACGGTTCACAAGGAAACTATTTATTCACCTGATCAGTAGAGAGTTGACACCCATATTCACCAGCTTATCCAACAGTAGGATCAGTAGAGAGTTGACAGCCAAATTCACCAGCTTATCTAACAGTAGGTGGGGTTGGATTGTGTTAAACGCGCTACTGAAGTCAATGAATACAATTTCCACTAGACTATTTTCTAAATGTTCGTCATCAACACCCCTGGAGGCACGGTAGGTGAACTGGTTTGAGTCTAATTGGGATGAGAGACCAGAGAGAATTTGTTTTTGAATAATTTTTTATAAGCATTTCATAGGTACAGATGTCATGGCTACAGGGCGTAAATCGTCAGTAAACATTATTATGCACCGTACAAAAGTCAAACATCCATATCAGGCATGTTTATGCCTCTTTCTCAAGAGATGAAAAAAAAAGACTACATCAAGCATGAAATCTATATCGGATCAAAAAATAACAGGCCTAATATTAGCTAGGATCTATGTTTGTTGTGTGAGAGTGCGCTAGTGTTTTGCTCTGTGTGTTGGTGTTCAAAGTGAACACTTGTCTCCATGTGTTAAAGGGTATGCCCCGTATTAAACTGATAGCTTATCTGGCCAGACCAAATAAGAAGCAAATTTACTCAGAGAAGGCAGAGCAGAGCAGGCAGGTTTGGCATGGATCTGAAGGCCTGCAAGGACAGGCGAGGCCAAGCGGGTGGTGCCAAATCACCCTGTGATGTGATGAGAGGCAGAGCCCCAGGGCTCCAGAGACACCACGGCCACCACCATGGCCACCACCATGGCCGCCGCCGGCTGCATGACACCACCACTGGGACAGGTCTGAGGTGGGAGGGGACAGGGAGGAGGTGACACTTTGAAATTGGTAACCCTTTGTTTAATTCCTTACACACAATGTTTCATACTATGGCTAACCAAGCAGATTGGTTGGTAACACATCTATTTCAATGACAGCAAAGGAAACCAAACGTTAGCTGTGTAAATTGGGTATTTAGAATTTTGTTCAGGTTGTCAATGTTGAATCTTCACACAGTAGATGGCAACAATCAGGCACAGACATATTAATTGTGCCTCTACTACACATATAGAGGGAGAGAAGAGAACTTAGCAGAAAACAATCGTGGACAAGCAGATATAGAGATGAAAGGCTGCGTGGCGGTGGATCTACTGTACTGAGGGTAACCCTCACCCCTACTGAATCCTGAGTTGGCGGCCTGTCGGGGAACTGTGGGAGGAGGAGAGTGAAGTGACAGTGGGAGACACAGGAGGAATGTGAGATTAAACCCACTATCTCCTCCTGATACTGAGGGTCTGTCTCCTCACTCCTTAAACTCACAGATAGCAGGGGTGAGGGAGGTGAGACAGAGGGTGAGAACTCAAAAGAGATGGTCAAAGCCGAGAATCATCGAAAAACTCCATTGAGATGTAGTCTTCTTGAACACAATAGAATAGAGAAAATGAGAAAGAGATGAGCAGGGCAAGGGAGGAAGTGACAGATATATGTGATGGGTGTGTTTGGACTCAGCAATTCAGATAATAAACTAAATCTTAGAAATGAGAGCCTATCAACCAGAAATCAATCATTGGCGTTTGTTGTCCAGGAGGATGGCGCCATGCAGAGATAAAAGACAAGCGGACGTCTAGGGAGAAGAAAGGACAGGGGCGGGCTGGCTGGGCTGCAGCTGGGAGAGGAAAGGAGAAGCTGCAGGACCAATGCGTCAGTCAGGCTCATGGATACATGAGGATGAGACAAGGCAGGAGAGGAGCAGTCCCTCAGAGAATCATGAATGGTAATTCAGGTATAACAAAATAGCAATAGTGATAGTAATGTCTTCCTATATTTATTATCCCTTTGAGGAGTACATACAGGACTATGGATAGGTCTCCAACCGCCGGTCCGTTTGTATGATAGTCACAAGCGATATCTCAGACAGCACTGGCCCGATTTTGACGAAACTTGAGTGAATGATTGAATGCCATAGAGATCCGTCATTTACAAAATTACAATGATTGGTCCAAGGCGGGAGCTATAGTAATTAACTGAAACGTGTGTGTCACATCAGAGACGAAGAGGCAAATAAGAGGGATAACTGTCTTCTACAGCAGGTGGCAGTTTTTTCCCCTCACCAAGAGAGGAGATTTTATATGGAGGTCAATGAGAGTGTCGAATTTGGTTAACAAAACATTGAATGGCTTATTTGCTACGTGTGGCTTATTTGATCAATTATCATTTTCATAGCGCGTTGGTTGTTACGAGTGTACTGATATGTAGGACACGTGATATCCTGCCAACTTTGAGAAAAAAACACTTTATATCGGAGTTGTGCCTATTGTTCACACACAATACTGCCCTTGGGTTTGTGCCCATAAGCGATGTTATTGCCGGTGATGTCTGGTGAAGACCCGTGGACCTGCCTTACAATTGGCTTACAAGCCCTCAGTCCAGCCTCCCTTAGCCTATTGTGGACAGTCTGAGCACTCATGGAGGGATTGTGCATTACTGGTGTAACTCGGGCAGTTGGTGTTGCCATCCTGTGCCTGTCCCGCAGGTGTGAAGTTTGGCTGTACAGATCCTGTGCAGGTGCTGTTACACGTGTTCTGCCACTGCAAGGACGATCAGCTGTCAGTCCTGTCTCCCTGTAGTGCTGTCTTAGGCGTCTCACAGTACGGACATTGCAATTTATTGCATCTGCAGTCCTCATGCCTCCTTGCAACATGCCTAAGGCACATTGACGCAGATGAGCAGGGACCCTGGGCATCTTTTTTTGCTGTTTTTCAGAGTCAGTAGAAAGGCCTCTTCAGTGTCCTAAGTTTTCATAACTGTGACCTTAATTGCCTACCGTCGGTAAGCTATTAGTGTCTTAACGACCGTTCCACAGATGCATGTTCATTAATTGTTTATGGTTCATTGAACATGCATGGGAAACAGTGTTTACAATTAAGATCTGTGAAGTTATTTGGATTTTTATGAATTATCTTTGAAAGACAAGTGTCCTGAAAAAGGGCTGTTTCTTTTTTTGCTGAGTTTATGTCTAAGTACCAGTCTCTTTAGCTAACATTCCACTCCTTGTCAGTGCCAGAGAGACTGGTTGTCACTAGTTACCACAGCCACAAAAGTGAGAGTGCCCGTCTACTTGGCTAATCAGATGAGGGAGTGTGATGACGAGCATGCCGGCTCAGAAAGCCCGCCTATCCGACCAATCAGATGAGGGTGTGTCAACGCATATGCCGTCTTAACGTATATTTCGAGTTCAAGTTTGAGGACCAATGCCACGTTCAAAACAACTGGGAACTCGGAAATCTCGGACTTTCGAACGGTCAAGACAGCTGGAAAATCGGGAAAAACCAAGCTCCGACGAGGAAAAATCATTTTGAACAGTCATCCAACTCGAAATGCCAAGTCGGAAACTCTGGCATCTTTCTAGAGCTCCGACTTTCCGACCTGAAGATCAGTTTAGTTTTTTGGAGTTCCCAGTTGTCTTGAAAGCACCAAAAATAACTAAATACATCCGGGAACAAGAATTGGCAACATCACTAAAGTTCATAACATTGAGAAAGGACAAAAGTCTTGGGCAAAAGTGTAAGTTGTCTTTTCTTTTTTAGGTAATTTGTACAGTAGCTAACTGTTGCTACTCTCATCTAAATTGAGCTAGCAAATTAGCATAAGGAATTCCATTCCAAGCACAGAGGAGTTATTCTATTTGATAGAGCAATGTTGTTAGTTTCCCTATAAGCCTTTCATCCTAATAGTAATATATCATATTATTGACCTTCAACAGATGCACAACCTTTGGCAGTAAAAACAACTCAGCTGGGAGATTAAAAGTCCTTCATTCAAAAGTCCTTCATTCAATCCCTTTCAAATTGTGGGCACAAAGACATATGAATGCCACCAGGGGAAAAACAGACAAACAAAAGCCAAATAGAAATGTGTTGCTGAAATGAACAAGAAGGTAGTAAGTTCAAAGATAGATAACTGTAATTTATACCATACACTTTTGCAACAATTTCATTTTAATAATGTTGAAGTACTAACTAACAATGGAATGTTCTTCAATAAAAATTGAAGAAGATGTGACTTTAAACATGTGTCCCAAGTCTGTGGTCACTAAAGATCCCATGGCATTTATTGCAAGAGTATGTAAGTGGGGTTATTGTGGTGAGTTTCCTCTTATACTGTAAAGAGCTTTGAGTGTCTAGAAAAATGCCATATAAGTCCAATCAATTATTATTATTATTTAAAAGATTGCCATCATCCATATTTGAAAACCATGCCTTTGTAAAGAGATGTAAACTGGTACAAAATACCAAAAAGGTGGACTGCAAGGCTATAATAAACATCACCTACGTTATCTGCTTTCCTGATTTTAAGTTAAATATGAAAAAGTATATCAACCTACTCCTGTTGGTCAAAGTCTAAGGCTGTGTTTACTCAGGCAGCCCAATTCCAATGAAAATGTTTTCTCATCTCAATATTTTAAGTGAAATAAATAAATGACTATAGTAAGTGCCAAATAAAGAAGTGAGACATGCAGTGAGAAGAGAAGTGTTCTTCTAAAATCAGCCAAAAATCAGCAAATTGAAAAAACAACAAAAATAATATCACAGAAAAATAATTTATGTGCGTTTTAAATCTAGATGTGTCCATTTGTTTGTCTGCATGTCATTTTAAAAACAATGCAGCTTTGGAGTAAACATATTTTGGGTTAAGACAAACTAGCCTAACTATGAGTAAGGGCAAATATCATACTAAGCTTGAAAGCTGAGTTTGAATAAGATATCTGATTATCACATTGCATTTAGAACAGTTGGTTTTATTATAGCTAATAATTAACCAAATCATTGATGGATCAATAGGCTAGATAAAATAAATGAATGTCTCTCGTCTGCCCCTGCAAGCCGGTCATCACGCTCCCCCACATCTGATTGGTCGTTGCCTGCGAACTCTAAGCTGGCATACGCGTCATGACACTCCCTCATCTGATAGCTCGAGTAGCAGCCCTTCTGATTCTGTCACTTTGGTAACTAGTGACGACCAAAGAGACTGGCCTGTCGGCAATCTCAACATTTAATATGTGCTGGATTTACAACGGAGATGCTAATTGGTTGTTGGAAATAACATTTAATTTATTTATTTTTTTTTTGCTGTTTGCTAAGCAAGTTGTTGTATTTTTAGGAATAAAATCAAAAGTAACATGCTGATAATGGCAGCACTGGCCAACTGAAGAACCCCAGGGAGAGAGAGTTAAATCATCAAGGTGGCGTGTCGCTTTTCTCCATTAAGTTGGGGGGGAAGAAGACAAAGATGAAAGAAAAACAGAAACACAGAAAAATATACACTATTGGTCTCAGAAACATTTTATTCTTCGACCACAGTGTATTAGTTTGGTGACAACATTCATGGACATTTAGCTAGCTAGCCTGCTGTTGCTAGCTAATTTGTCCTGGGATATAATTATTGGGTTGTTATTTTACCTGAAATGCACAAGGTCCTTCAGGATATTGGTAAAATGTTGACCCCTTTTTAGTCACACAAAATCGTGTGTTCTCTACTCCGAAAATGTATCCACAGATAAAAGAGGAAACCTAGTTAGTTTCTAGTAATCTGGGGCGACAGGTAGCCTAGTGGTTAGAGCGTTGGACGCGTAACCTGAAAAGTTGCAAGATCGAATCCCCAAGCTGACAAGGTTGACAAGGTTGACAATCTGTCATTCTGACCCTGAACAAGGCAGTTAACCCACTGTTCCTAGGCTGTCATTGAAAATAAGAATTTGTTCTTAACCTTCTTGCCTACTTAAATAAAGGAAAAATAAATAAAAACATCTCTCTGTCTTCTTCTGTGGACTTTATATGGCGGTTGGCAACCAACTTTAAGGTGCATTACCACCACCAACTGAACTGGAATGTGGATCTCAGTTCATCTTTCAATCACCCACGTGGGCATATACTCCTAAAAACCAATGAGGAGATGGAAGAGGCGGGACTTGCAGCACGTCAGGCATAAAAAAATGAAACACCGTTTTATTTTCTCATTGACGCGCGCAAGCAGTTTGGATGAAATGACTGAATAACATGTACAGTGTCTTCGGAAAGACCCCTTGACTTTTCCCACATTTTGTTACGTTACAGCCTTATTCTAAAATGGATACAAAGAAATACTTAGGAATCTACACACGATACCCCATAACGACAAAACAAAAATGTTTTTTTTTAATACATTTTCGCTCATTTAAAAACAGAAATACCGTATTTACAAACTATTCAGACCCTTTGCTATGTGACTCGAAATTGATCTCAGGTACATCCTGTTTCTATTGATCATCCTTGAGATGTTTCTACAACTTGATTGAAGTCCACCTGTGGTAAATTCAATTGATTGGACATGATTTAGAAAGGCACAAACCTGTCTATATAAGTTCTCACAGCTGACAGTGCATGTCAGAGTAAAAACCAAGGCATGAGTTCGAAGGAATTGTCCGTAGAGCTCCGAGACAGCATTGTGTTGAGGCACAGATCTGGAGAAAGGTACCAGCATTTCTGCAGCATTGAAGGTCCCAAAGAACACAGCGCCTCCATCATACTTAAATGGAAGAAGTTTGGAACCACCAAGACTCTTCCTATAGAGCTGGTCGCCCAGCCAAACTGAGCAATCGGGGGAGAAGGGCCTTGGTCAGGGAGATGACCAAGAACTCGATAGTCACTCTGACAGAGCTCCAGTGTTCCTCTGTGGAGATGGGAGAACATTTCAGAAGGACAACCATCCCTGCAGCACTCCACAAATCAGGCCTTTATGGTAGAGTGGACATAGGGAAGCCACTTCTTCGTAAACGCACGACAGCCCGTTTGGAGTCTGCCAAAAGGCACCTAAAGACTCTCAGACCATAAGAAACAAGATTCTCTGGTCTGATGAAACCAATATTGGCCTGAATGCCAAGCGTCACATCTGGAGGAAACCTGGCACCATTCCTATGGTGAAGCATGGTGCTGGCAGCATCATGATGTGGGGATGTTTTTCAGCAGCAGGGACTGGGAGACAGGATCGAGGCAGGATCGAGGCAAAGATCAGAACAGAGCAAAGTACAGAGAGATCATTAATGAAAACCTGCTCCAGAGCACTCAGGACCTCAGACTGGGGCAAAGATTCACCTTCCAACAGGACAACAACCCTAGGCACACACTGCCAAGACAATGCAGGAGTGGCTTTGGGACGAGTCTCTGAATGTCCTTGAGTGGCCCAGCCAGATCCCAAACTTGAACTTGATCGAACATCTCTGGAGATGACCTGACAGAGCTTGAGAAGATCTGCAGAGAAGAATGGGAGAAACTCCCCAAATACAGGTGTGCCAAGCTCGTAGCGTCATACCCAATAAGACTCGAGGCTGTAATCGCTGCCAAAGGTGCTTCATCAAAGTACTGTAAAGGGTCTGAATACTTATGTAAAATATTTCCGTTTTTCATTTTTAATAAATTAGCAAAAATGTCTAAAAACCTGTTTTTGCTTTGTCATTATGGGGTATTGTGTGTAGATTGACGAGAGAAAAATATGAATACATTTTAGAATAAGGCTGTAACAAAATTTGGAAAAAGTCAAGGTGTCTGAATACTTTCTGAATGCACTGTACATGTTAAATAAATAAATAAAACATATACTGCTGTACATATCATATATCTTGTGAACTGTAAATTATTCCGGTGTATATAAGTATAGATGGCATTTGGATGACTGTTACAGTGCTATTTGAGTTGTTAATTGTTTTCATTCTGATATTTCAGTGGGTCATTTGTGTACTTGTCTGACATTTTACTGCATTGTTAGGAGCTAGTAACATAAGCATTCCACGCATTTTCATTTTTAATAAATTAGCAAAAATGTCTAAAAACCTGTTTGCTTTGTCATTATGTGGTATTGTGTGTAGATTAATGAGGACATTTTTTTTAAAAGTTAATTTTAGAATAAGGCTGTAACCTAACAAAATGTGGAAAAAGTCAAGGGGTCTGAATACTTTCCAACGGTACTGTACGTGTACATTTATTTTGTAATGTTCACACACACAACGCGGTCTGTGTGGTCAGCATTGAAGATTTTGTGGTTGGAATTGCAGTATGTATTTAGTTTCAGAATTTAGACATGAGCTAGCAACTTTTGACAGACCGGTTACATCTGGACAAACAAACTGTTGCTTAACAACTAATGTGTTCTGTGGAGACCAAGAGTTCTAATATTTGCATAATCGCTGTGATTGGTAGTGTCTCACGTTAGATGACGTCACTTCTCTGCGATGCTCTTAAGTATTAACACCCCATGGCTTTTCCACATTTTGTTGTATTACAGCCTGAATTTAAAATGTATTAAATATAGATTTTTTGGTCCATGGCCTACACATAATACCCAATAATGTCAAAGTGGAATTAATACAAAATTAAAAGCTGAAATGTCTTGAGTCAATAAGTATTCAACCCCTTTGTTATGGCAATCCTAAATAACAAAATGTGCTTAACAAGTCACATAATAAGTGGCATGGACAATAATAGTGTTTAACATGATTTTTTGAATGACTACCTCATCTCTTTACCCAACACATACAATTATCTGTAAGGTCACTCAGTCACGCAGTGAATTTCAAACACAGAATCAACCAGAAAGACTAGGGAGGTTTTCTAATGCCTCGCGAAGAAGGGCACCCATTGGTAGATTGGTATACATAAAAAAAGCAGACACTGAACATCCCTTTGAGGATGGTGAAGTTATTAATTACACTTTGGATGGTGTATCAATATACCCCGCCACTACAAAGATGCAGGCGTCCATCCTAACTCAGTGAGCAGAGAGGCAGGTGAAAACTGGGGATGGATCAACAACATTGTAGTTACTCCACAATACTAACCTAATTGAAAGAGTGAAAAGAAGGAAGCCTGTATAGAATACAAATATTCCAAAACATGTATTCTGTTTGCAACAAGGCACTGAAGTAATACTGCAAAAGAAATGTGGCAAAGCAATTAACATTTTGTTCTGAATACAACATGTTTTGTTTGAGGCAAATCCAATACAAGCCATTACTGAGTACCACTCTCCATTTTCAAGAATAGTGGTGGCTGCATCATGTTATGGGTATGCTTGTAATTGTTACGGACTGGGGAGTTTTTCAGGAAAAATAAGAAACGGAATGGAGCTAAGCGCATGCAAAATCTTAAGAGGAAAACATGGTTCAGTCTGCTTTCCACCAGACACTGGGAGATCAATTCACCTTTCAGCAGGACAATAACCTAAAACACAAGGCTACACTGGAGTTGTTTACCAAGTAGACAGTGAATGTTCCTTTGTGGCCGAGTTACAGTTTTGACTTAAATCTACTTGAAAATCTATGTCAAGACTTGAAAATGTCTGTCTAGCAATGATCAACAACCAACTTGAATAATGTGCAAATATTGTACAATCCAGGTGTGCAAAGCTCTTCAAGAAATATTCAGAAAAACTCACAGCTATAATCGCTGCTAAAGGTGATTCTTACATGTATTTGAGATATTTCTGTATTTCATTTTCAATAAGTTTGCTACAAAATCAAAAGCATGTTTTCACTTTGTCATTATGGGGTATTGTGTGTAGATGGGTGAGAAAAATATATATTTAATACATTTTGAATTCAGGCTGTAACACAACAAAATGTGGAATAAGTCAAGGGTTGTAAATACTTTCTGAAGGCAGCTAGTTTCATGCCCTGATCTGTTTCACCTGTCCTTGTGATCGTCTCCACCCCCTCCAGGTGTCACTTATTTTCCCTGTGTTTCCTATCTCTCTGTGCCAGTTCATCTTGTATGTTCAAGTCAACCAGCGTGGTTTTCAACCAGCGTGGTTTTCCTGTGCCTCTACTTTTCTATTCTTGTTTACTAGTCCTCCCAGTTTTTACCTCCACCTGTTTTTCTGGACTCCATTCCCGCCTGCCTGACCATTCTGCCTGCGTTGACCTCAAGCCTACCTGCCATTCTGTACCTCTGAACTGGTTTTAACCTTTTGCCTGTCCACGACCATTCTCTTGCCACCCCCTTTTGGATTGTTAATAAACATCTTGAACTATAACCATCTGTCTCTAGTGTCTGCATCTGGGTCTCGCCTTGTGGCCTTATAGTACGAACTGGCCTTGACAGACCCAGCAGATCTGGACCAGCTCCGCCACTCTGTCTCCCTGCAGGGAGCCACCATTCGGAGGCATGAGGGGCTACTTCAGGACCTTCTGGAAGGGCTTCGTTCCCTGACGGAACGCCACGACCAGGGGTTCAAGGCTGTTATGGAGCAAATCAGGGAGTTAGCTCATAGGCAGCCTACCACCTCTGAGAACCCCCAACCACTCAGAAACTTTTTCCCTGTGAGTGGTGAGGTTGTACAGCCTTCCCCCGAGAACCCTGCTTACCTCCTCCGGAGCGATACTCTGGTATCTGCTGGGGTTTTCTTTCTCAATGCTCCCTTATTTTTGAGCTACAGCCATCTTCGTTTCCTTCGGACCGATCTAAGATAGCATATATTATTACGCTAATGTCGAGAAGGGAGCTCTCCTGGGCGACGGCTGTTTGGGAGCAACAATCTGCCAATTGTCATCATCTGGAAGATTTTATGGTAGAGGCGAGAAAGGCTTTTGATTCTCCAGTATCTGGGAGCGAGGCGGCCCATAAACTGCTGGATTTACATAAAATTCTCAAAGTGTGGCAGACTACGCTGTTGACTTTCGCACACTGGCCGCCGAGAGTACCTGGAATCCGGAGTCCCTTTTTGATACTTTCCTTTATGGACTATCTGAGGAGATAAAGGATGAGCTAGCTGCTCGGGAATTGCCGGTGGATCTCAAATCCCTCATCGCCCTCACCATTAAAATTGATGGGCAGCTAAGGGAACGCAGGAGTGAGAGGAGGTCTGACCTGGGTCACACTTGTTCATCCGCAGTGGCTCGCTCATCTTCGAAGTAATCCGGAAGTCCTCGAAGGCTATTTTTCAGAGAGGATCCGAAGCCACCTGAGCTCCCTCGAGAATCATCAGCGACGGGTGAGTTAGATACTCCAGAACCTATGCAACTGGGCAGAGCTAGATTATCGCCTAAGAAACGTTCACATAGGCTGAGTTCCAACAGTTGTCTGTACTGTGGGGCTGCACGACATTATATAGCCACCTGCCCAGTTAAGCTTTATTTTGATATATGACACTTGTATTTTCATGAATGTTAAATATTTATATTTCTGTCATTTGAATTTCGCACTCTGCAATTTCACCGGATGTTGTCGAGGTGGGTCGCTAGCGAAACGCCTGCGCCAGAAAGGTTAAGAGACCCATCTCTATAGTAGGCACAAGTACTCTGGTGAGCCAGACTGGGAATCTTCTTAATCCCATTAACCGGACTCCCTCCTTTGTTATACTGCTGTGGGGAGACCAGTCTAAATCTCTACGGGTGCTCATTGACTCTTGGGCAGATGAGAGTTTTATGGATGCTACTCTAGTTTCTGAATTAGGTATTCCTACTCAACTTTTCTCCGTGTTCCATGGATGCTAGAGCACTGGACGGACGCTCCATTGGTAGAGTTACCCACTGCACTGTTCCTGTTAATCTTCTTATTTCAGGAAATCACAGTGAGGCTATACAGCTGCTTCTCATTGAGTCTCCCCTTGTTCCAGTTGTTTTGGGATTTTCTTGGCTTAAAAAAACACAACCCCGTTATTGATTGGACCTCATGTTCAATCTTGGGTTGGAGTCTGTTTTGCCATTCCCATTGCCTCAAAGCAGCACAGCCTTCCCCGAGACAGGCTCCTCAGGGCTTATGTCAAGTCTCGGATTTCTCTGCCGGCCCACAGATTACCACAACCTCCTGGAAGTTTTCAGCAAGGCATGGGCTACTTCTCTTCCCCCACATCGTCCTCATGATTGTGCCATTGATCTCCCCCCAGGCACCACACCACCTCGGGGTAGGCTATATTCTCTATCTGGGCCGGAGACCAAGGCCATGGGGGAGTACATAGAGGAGTCTCTCCTGCCGGCGCAGGGCTTTTGACTACCGGGGTCTTAATGATATTACGATTAAGAATTGTTACTCCCTACCACTCCTCTCCTCGGCTTTTGAACCTCTCCAGGAAGCCACCATTTGTTTTACAAGCTGGATCTTTGGAATGCCTACCACCTGGTTCGGATACGCGAAGGAGATGTGGAAGACAGCATTCAGCACAGCCAAGCGCATTAATTCCAGGCAGGCCCGGTGGGCTCTGTTATTTACTAGGTTCAAGTTCACCATCTCCTACCGCCCAGTGTCCAAAAAGCTGAAGCAGGATGCTCTCTCCCGTCTATACAGTTCCACTGCCACTCCCTCTGAATCTGAGACCATCCTCCCTGCCTCTTGCTTTGCGGCTTCTGTTGTTTGGGGAATTGAGGCTCTGGTCCGCAAGGTTCAGCGTTCCCAATCGGCTAACCGTCTGCTTGTGCCTGATGAGGTCTGGGCTCACTCCTCCAGGCTTACCTGTCATCCTGGTACTCATCGGACCCTGGCTTTCCTCCGTCAACGCTTCTGCTGGCCTACCATGGTCCCTGAAGTATCGACCTTCGTCGCCGCATGCATGGTATGCGCGCAAAGCAAGACTCCGTGGCAAGCTCCGTCTGGCCTCCTACAGCCATTTCCTGTCCCTCATCACCCCTGGTCCCATATTCCTCTGGAATTCGTCACTGGGCTTCCTCCGTCAGACGGCAACACCACCATTCTGACGGTGGTGGACAGAATCTCCAAGGCCTCCCATTTCATCCCTCTTCCTAAGTTACCTTCAGCCAAGGAGACGGCCCAGCTTATGGTGCAGCATGTCTTCCATATCCATGGACTCCCGGTTGACGTTGTCTCAGACCGGGGTCCTCGGTTCTCATCCCAATTCTGGAAGGCACTCTTATTGGGTGCAAAACGTCAGCCAGTCTGTCCTCTGGGTTTCATCCCCACTGTAACGGGCAGTCGCAACGAGCCAATCAAGATATGGAGACGGCACTCCAGTGTCTGGTTGCCAGTAACCCCACCACCTGGAGACAGCAATTGGTCTGGGTGGAATATGCCAGGAACACTCTCCCTTGCTCGGCTACTACTATCCCCTTTTGAATGCTCCATGGGGTATCAGCCCCCGCTCTTCCCAGAGCAAGAAGTTGAGGTCAACGTACCTTCAGCCAAGATGTTCATCCACTGCTGTCGGCGTACCTGGAAAAGAGCTAGGGCGGCTCTTCTCAAGACCACCGCTTGTCGACAATACCTGGAGGACCGCCACCGGACTCTGGCTCCTCGCTGTCGGGCAGAGCGTATGGCTGTCCATTTGGGACCTACCCCTCCGGGTAGACTCCCGTAAACTTTCCCCTCCGTTTCATTGGTCCTTTCCCCATTTTTAGAGGCATTAGTCCCACTGCTGTCCATCTGCTGTTGCCCCATACCCTCCGTGTTCCCCCTACTTTTCATGTTTCCAGGATTAAACCCTTGTCTCACTGCCCTCTGTCTTCTGCTTCTAGGCCCCTCCCTCCCCCGTGTCAATGATGGCCAGGCAGCGTAAAGGTGAGACGCCTCCTGAGGGTTCGACCACGGGGTGGGGTTTCCAGTACCTGTTTGACTGGGAGGGTTATGGCCCGAAGGAGAGGTGCTGGGTTCCGGCTAAAGTCATCCTGGACCCGACCCTCATTGCTGATTTTCACCGCCGACACCTCGGTCAGCCAGGTATGCACTCAGGTAGGACGCCAGGTGGCGTCCCTAGAGAGGGGGGGGGTACTGTCACGCCCTGATCTGTTTCACCTGTCCTTGTGATTGTCTTCACCCCCTCCAGGTGTTGCTTATTTTCCCTGGTGTATTTATCCCGCTGTTTCCTGTCTCTCTGTGCCAGTTCGTCTTGTATGTTCAAGTCAACCAGCGCCTACTTTTCTATTCTCTTTTACTAGTCCTCCCAGTTTTGACCTTTGCCTGTTTTTCTGGACTCCATTCCTATCTGCACTGACCTCGAGCCTGCCTGCCATTCTGTACCTCTGGAACTGGTTTTGACCTTTTGCCTGTCCACAACCATTTTTGTATTTTTAATAAACATCTTGGACTCTAACCATCTGCATCTGGGTCTCGCTTAAAGCCCTTATAGCTAGCCCTTCCTTCACTGACATAAAAAGCTTGCTTAGCCTGTTTAAATTACACTGAAGCTGTAGACATGCAGCCCCACAATTAAGAGGAACTGGCTGTTTTTAGAAATCACACCGTAGATCAGCATGTTTCTCCAAGATCGTAATTGTTGGATCAGCTGAACACAGCAGCTGACTCAGGCTACTGCAATGACTCGTGGCTGTCACGCCCTGACCATAGAGAGCTCTCAGGGTTCCGAGCGTGACTAGGTTTTTTTTCTGGTTATTTTAATTCTATGTTGGTGTGTGAGTATGGTTCCCAATGGAGGCAGCTGAATATCGTTGCCTCTAATTGGGGATCATACTTAGTGTGTCCCTTTTCCCACCTGCGTGGTGGGATATTGGTTTGTTTAGTGCCTATGTGCGCTACGTACTGGACGTTTGTTAATTCTTTGTTGTTTTTTAAGTTTCACTGTAATAAATATGTGGAACTCTACACACTGCGACTTGGTCCGATTATTTATATAACGATCGTGACAGTGGCAGAAGAACAGCTGCTTCATGAAAACTCATAATAAGTTAAGCATTAGTACTACAAGCTACAGTAGCTTGCTAGCTTTTGTTGAAAGATTAAACATTATGTGTGCAGCACTAAGTAGGTAGCTGGTTAGTTAACAACATTGTTACAGTCAAAGATGACTTCAGTGACTGACTCAGCTGTTGAACAACTTTATGCTAGCTTTTCATACCCATAGTCAAACTCCAGATATACTGCTCATTGAAGCACACAAATCTACATAGTGATTGTTAATGTGGTAATAGAATCATGCACACACACACACACACACTGACCGATCTATGGTTGATAAGGCATTTTATTAATTTACTGATCCATTGACCAACGTCCTTCCCGACCCTTGACCTTTAATCTCTACCTCCATGCACTTTGAACCCTCACCTCTGGCACCTGGTCATCTCCAGCCTCTCCTGATTGGACGATCCCAGTGTATGGTCCCCATAGTGTGTCAGTGGTGAGGTCTCTGCGGGCCAGAACCTTGGGGCCAGCAGTATCGTCACTTAGCTCCAGGTCATCTACAGAGAGAATGAGAGAAGAAAGAGCGACTAAGTCTCCCAGGTCCCACAAGCAAACAAGATACAAAGCCATACAAAACCAACTCAGTTGTGTCTCAATTTACTGTTGAGAGTTATAATAGTAGAATAGACAAGGTGCATCAGCAGTTTTCTATTGTTATATCAGTTACTGACAGTTGTTCAATTAGCCATGTGCAGCTAACCATTTTTTAATTGGTAAGTTGTCTAGCCAGCTATCTAAACTTAAGTAATCACAGCCAAATACTGACCAAGTATGCAAGGCAAGTGCCCAGGGACCCTGACCTCCAGGGAGCCCCCATTCATTTTGTTAGTCACTTTCAGATATCATATGTGACTTGTTTCAGAAATCTAGGCGTATGTCACGCGTCACTACTTCACAGGGAAGCCATTTGAATGTAAACTTTTATTTTTTTTATCAAAATGCTTTTTTTGGGGCAGAAATGCCTTCTGGAAAATGTGAACTTTCATGTGCCTTAATAACAAACATGTATGTTATCTGTAAATATAAATACAAATATTAAATTATGAGCCTAGTTGGTTTAGCCACGTAAAAGACAGCACAAGCCATGATTGGCTGAGATAATGAGTGGGCTGGACATGCCGAGAGATGAGTTCGGATTGGTCTGCCATGTTGCACGCAATCTGTCTATAATATGAGCTGGTCAGTATGTGTAGGCAACCCTTTCTAATGAGGCTTTTTTGAAAGATATCACGTAGTAGAACTGCATAAGTGTTACTCTCCACTTTCTGGAGGACCGAGTTTTGAAATCAGTGGAATGCACGGCGGAATTAGAGTATGACAGCTAAGGAGATGGAGCAAACTTTGGCATTTGATTGCAAATATGCAGACATAGTCAAAAAGAGAACACACAGAAGGCTGTGTTGTATAAAACACCTGTCTCCGGATTACATCTTCAAACTAAGGGCAACCATGGCCTCCGTGACAGAGAGGGTGAAGTGTCCATCCATGTATATGGGCAAGAGAGTCTAGCTAGCTACATTTTCAGATATTACAAGTTTCTAATTTTGTCAAGTTAAAGTGTACTGTTAGCTAGCTAGCTAACATTAGCTGGCTGGCTTGCTAGCTAACGTTACATGTATGATCTGTGTAGTAATATTATTCATATCTCAGAGCCATTTGCATTGCTAGTTATAGCCTAATGTTAGCTAGCGAACATTGGACCTGGTTGGTTAGCTACCTGCAGATTTACGCAGGCTAGTAATGTTATGAGTTTGGATTTAGGTTCATTGTTTAGCTAGCTAGCTACATGTCTAAACAAAAGACACCCCTATGCAAGTAGCCATTTCAATAGAATGTTCATGATGTCACTGCGACAACTGTCGATAGACGTAGCTGGTAGAGCGCAGACAAATTTACAAATGCTCAACACCCATTGAATATGGCCAGTGTCAGTAAACGTTGGCAAAAAAGCGTAATTAAATTGTGGCCAGCAGCACAGCAGTCACCAATGTTTTGGATAACATAAAAACAGCCTAACCAGCTCTGCTGGGCAAGTAAAATGGTCAGAGTTAACTGTTCTCTCATTTGTGTCTGGAAGTAGCTAGCAAGCTAGCCAATGTTAGCCAACTAGCTTGGGTGCTTGACTGCTGTTGTTAGAACAGAACGCTCGAATCAATCCTACTCCTCGGCCAGAGCGCGCCCAGTGTGCGCTCTGAACGCTCCGAGAGTGAAACGCTCTCAATTTACGAACGGACAACGTGACAACGCTCTTGAGTTTACGAACGCCCAGAAAATCTCTCTACGCCTTATAGCAAAATGTGTACAATTACAGGAAATGAACTTTACATTTTAAAAATATATATCTGCCGTCAAGACCGGGGCCAGTATAATGTTTTGCCTGCGAGGTGGGGGGAGTCCAAAACAAATCTCGCTTAGGGCCCCCAAAAGGTTACTGCCGGCCCTGACTACTGGTATAATGCTTGTAGTTAAAGGTCCAATGCAGACGTTTCTGAGTGTTCTGAGTGGGGAGGAGAAAACTGAAAACTAGCTGTTATTGGCTGAGAGGTTTGGAACTCTTTCTTATTTGTCTATTAACTAAGTTCAATCCCACCAAAAAAGGCAGACATTTCAGGAGATCTTTTCAAACAGCTCTTACACTAAAAGGGCATTATCCGCATTTCCACAATTATCAGCATTCCCCCCCCCCCCCCTTTACCCTCAGAACAGCCTCAATTCCCAAAGTTGTGTCAAGTTGGCTGCATGTCCTTTGGATGGTGGACCATTCTTTATACACACGGGAAACTGTTGAGCGTGTAAAACCTTTAAGTGGGTAAAGTAGTTTAACTGCAAAAAAATAGATTGATTGCACAAATCAGTTGACTGCATGTGTGGGGATGGATGTGGGTACACAGACCTGCGAGGTACTGCGGCCCCCTCATAATGAGTACAGATTTTTTGGTGTCCCATCAAAGTTGCCCATCCCTAATCTATGTCATGTCATGGCCAGAGCTCTGATGATTCCAACACTAGGGGGAGTGTGGTGTTGCCTTGAGCACAGAGTGGACTGAGCAGGAGCAGCAAACTTTTGTACTTCCTCTTAGGAGATAACTGAGAAAAAGACATGGGAGTCAAGGCATTAGTGTGAGACTTGGACAGAGGGAGCCTCAGGCCACTGAGGAGGAGAGTCCTTCACTATCACACTCATATCCCTTACAATCCCACAGTGCAGAATCTCAAAAGTAGGATCACAAAGGTAGGATCTCAAAAGCTTAAACAAAAACACATCTCTCAAAAAGGAATGATTAGGAAAGGAATCTTGAAATTCACTTAGTCCAGTACCTACAGTAAGCTGTCCTATGACATAGCCATGGTGCTCTACAGTGCAGTACCATTGGAACCTGCTGTTTACCACCACGTTCAGCTGTCCCTCTCCCTCCATGTTGATTCTGTTGCTCTGTGTCCCCCCCCCCCCCCCCCCTCCCTCCTCCTCCATGGTTCAGCTTCTCTTTCGGGGGTCGGGCTAAAGTGCCAGGCTGATAAGAGTGTTTGTCTAACACTCTCTATGTCAAAACACTCATCTATCTTCTCTGTATCTATCCCCACCAGAGAACAACAGACAGATGCTGATAAAAATGGCTTTCCCACAGCCAAGAGTGGGAGAAAGAGAAGGGGAGGAAAGGAGAGGGGGGGGAAGGGAGAGAGGGAGGGGTGGACGAGAGAGAGGGGGAGATAGAGACAGAGGGAGGAGTAGAGGAGGGGAAAAAATGAAGGAGCAGTAGTGAGAAGGAGATTGGAACAAATCAAGCTGGAGGCTGGTGGAAGGAGCTATAGGAGGACGGACTCATTGTAATGTGGGGAATGGAATTCATGGAACGGAGTCAAACATGTGGTTCCCATACGTTTGATGTGCTTGTGTAAGTCTCCTGTCCACATCAGCGAGGCTGAAGTCCAGTGTCCAGGCCTATCTCCCAGCACCCCTGGCCAGATCACACTCTGACCAACTAATCTCAACACTCCATCAATGTCCAGTCTGCTGCCCTGATATTGGCTGGCCTCGGTCACATGATGCCTTATCAGCATGAACACCACCATTAACCTAATTGTGAAATTGTCTGCTGGGATTTTACCTTTGTGAAAAAATACAGAGACCACACTGAGTGTCGGTGTTTAGAACCTAAAAATATTCCATCATCCTTCCATGATCAGCCACGCCCCATTTCCCGCTCTCTGCCAACTGTACCACAGGGAGGTAACCTGGATGGGAGGTCCCAGCTCTATGTTGCCGACGCACGGTCAGCCGCGTCGGCACACCATCCAACAGGTGGCTTAAAAATCTAGATCAGTTTCATCCTCCCACTGAGGAGTGATCATGAGGCCCATTTTAATCACTGCACATGGGTAATCCCTACAGGTTAGCACGGTGCTACGCTACGCAGGGCCTCCTACCGTTCTAATCCCTGCTAATTACCACTACCGCACACCACAAACCCCCATAATGACCTGGGGTTCTTATCAATACTGCTCAATGCCCTGTGCTCGCCTCTCAGCCTGATACTGGCCCCTCTGTAGAGGCTCTACACCATCTCTAAAGCCCCACAGCCCTGTTCATTGCCCTGCCGCTTGGCCACTCCGCTTGATATGCTGGCCCCTCTCCTTGCCTCTAAACCATCTCTATGCCCCCACACAGCAGACCTCAAGAATATCCACGGCCCTGACCACAGACAGTGCCCACAAAACACATGCAGGACCAGGCTTAATCAATAGGGATCCTGCACCACAGTCCACACAGACCTATCAGCCAGCCTTATCAATAGAGCTCCACTCTGGCAGTGTCCACACAAAGCCTTATCAATATGGCTGCTTCACCAGCCACTGGGGCGTCCTGTCCGTTTTACAACAGCAGACAATAAAACAATCACCCTATCGTTAATGAAATGACTAATGCAATTACCCGATGAGTAGACAGAGGGGGATAGAGGGAGTTTAGGAGGACGAGGGAGTACTGGAGGGAGAATACTGCAAAAGTGAGGCCATACATTTGTATAAAAAATCTGTTTGTTTCACATGTTTAGATGTGTTATTGTGACCTCATGGCACATGGGCCATTTAACAGATTCACGCAAATCCACTTCCTCTCTGAATCCTTCAAGAGGAACAAAGAAACCTTCAGGTAACGCTGCGTTCGTAACCAAGCAAGAGGTGGGAATGAAGTCGTAAATACAAGTTGTATGCATTCACGTGCTTTGACCTCATTGAGAAATGCCAATTGGCTAAGGGCCAGGAAGCTGCATAAACCATAAAGTAAAGGTACAGCTATCGTGATTGTAAACAGATTATTGTGTTCAAAACCCATATTAATAGATTGCTTTTTCATAAATAATGTTTTGTTGTTGCATTTAACTGCCGAAAAGGGTTGTTAGTTATACCATGTTAACATAATACCTACAACTGTAGTTTACAGTACAGTCCTGTAGGGGCACTGGAGCTCAGCCTTGATAACCCAAACAATGTTATGAGAAAGAGATACAGTAGCACTTCCTGATCATATACATAGCTTACACTTATCTATTCATTCTCAACATATCATCAGACTACTGGACACACCTGTCTTTGTGCAGTAGTTCATTGTCTATGAAATTGTTCAGGTGGACAAGAACTTTGTGGTATTGGGAAATGAATGACATCACCAACCTTACATCAACGTTACAACAGGCCAACCTAACCTAGCGTTGTGCTGGTCGTCACGTTTGCAAAACAACACGCATGATCATCTGCACCATCCTATGGGAGTCGAGCATGCTCAAAAGGACTCAGTCATCTGATTGGATCTCAATGCGTAAAAAATAGTTACACAACCCTCTGTAGCAGGATCTCCCCTATTCCCCAACATCATCGTCTCCTCTATCAGGGCTAATTGATTTTTTAAAAGGCTATTGTTGATATCAAATTAGCACATCGCTGCGTAGCCATTGATTTTTTGACACAGTACAACAGGAAGTCTTTATCAGGGCCGCACTCCGACCCCTCACTAATAGCTGGGGTTTAACCTCTGCTGAATGACAAATCCCTGAGCTTTCTCCCCTACTCACTCAGCATGGAGGATCCCCCTCTCTGCTCTGCACCTCACAACTGAGGAAAAGAGATGGGCCGCTACCGGTACACAGGAGCCCTATGGTGCAGGCTTGGAGAGACCATCAGAGCTAACAGTCACAATATGAGTGTCTGTGAGAAAGTGAGAGAGAGATAGAGAGAAAGAAAGCGAACCCACTACTCCAGTCAGGATATAGAAACGTAATGGTCTAACACAGTCCCTTGGGTCCTGCATCGGTTCAGTTGAAAAAATACAAATTTCTCATGCTCAGGACGCAATAATTTCCATTTTACACTCTGTTGCACAGCAAAGATAAGACACCTGCGACGCCAAGCTAATCAGATGAGCTTCAACAGAACTTTATCATTGACATTTACAACTGTTTACCCAACTAATTTCTCTTAACTGCACTGCTGAACTTTTATCTGCAAAATACATACACTAGGAAAGAGCAGATGCCGAACATGCAAAATCCAAATATGTTAAATAAGATCAAGTAATTTAAAACAAAATGGGGAAAAATATGTGTAAGCCCAAAGTTGGCAAGGCAGTGTTGACAAAATGTAACCCTGGGAATACAGACAGAAATGTGAAGAATGCTGACATTCACATGCAAAACTTCATTTTGAGTTCAGAAGCCCAGTGGTTGAATAAGTTTATTTGTGATAAGAGCCTGTGATAGAGATACACGACTAGTACTGTAGCGTTCTCTTATGCAGTGCTTATGCTTTAAGTATAGGCTACTTTATCACTCTAAAAACACAGCCAGCAGGGAGCCCAAGGTAATGTAAAGAATACCATGTCATCATAAATAGTGGCTCGGTGAAAGTTACTACTCTTAGAAAAAAAGGTGCTATCTAGATCCAAACAAATGGTCATTCAGCTGTCCCCATAGGATTTTTGCAGAACCCTTTTTGGTTCCAGGTAGAACACTTTCCACAGAGGGTTCTACTTGGAAGCCAAAAGGGTTCTACCTGGAACCAAAAATGGTTCCCCCTGGAACCAAAAAGGGTTCTCCTATGGGGACAGGCAAATAAGTATTTTAAAACCCTTTATTTCTAAGTGTACCCATGCCTCTCTGTCTCCAGGAGGCTGTACTGTACCAACAGAGAGAGCTGTGAAACAGAGCAACATTGTTAGGGCCGAGGGCAGCAGTATGACTGGAGGGTCACAGACAGGGGAGAAGGGTTAGATCTGATCAAGACTCCACTGCTACCCCTGAGCTGCACCAAAACTCCCCTTTAAAGAGAGAGAGAGAAAGAGAGAATGTGTGTGCAAGTGAGTGAGTGTGCGTGTGTGTGTGTTTGCCTCCATCTCTTCCAGCCTCCCCTAACTCCACTGCTACCCTTTCATAAATTGAAAGTGGAGACCTTCAAGAAACTCTCCTGATAATCACACATAAATTAATTAGAAAATGTTTCTCGACATTCTCTCCGCATAGATGGAGGAAAAAAAGACTCGGGCAAAGCCACAAAATTAATTGTACGGTATGTGACTTCGATAATTAATTCAATCATTAACTCTACTTCAACAACTCCTTCTGGCTTCATGAAGGACATTTCAATCATAGCTGTGTCAGGATGTAGACTTGGAAAGAAACCTGAAAAGTTGATATTAGAGAATGAAGCTTTACAGTCAGGTCCATGTTCAGATTCACTAGCTAAAGTTAGAAGGCCTAAGGTGCTATATAATGATGGCGCAGGTTTGTGTCTGTCTAAAAACAGACAACAATGTTTAAACATAATAGTGGCTTCCTGTAATATACAGTAATCATGGGTAAGCAAAAGGATGTACCAGTAACGGAGGAGAGACAATTGAGTCCTCTCCTGTTCCACTTCCTAAAATGGCTACTTTGCTCCTACAGTATTAACAGCCATGTGAGAGAAACCTACTGTATGAGGAAATTGAGCTTTTGTGAGAGGAGAACATGAAAAAAGTGTCAGAAATGCCCATTTCCTGGTGCTAATTCATCGACTCACAGTGGAGGAGGTTCTGTATGGACATTCAGTCATTCCAGAGATACTTCCATTTGGGCACACCAAGCCAACAATCCATATCAGAACATACTGAGATGAGAAATAGCTACACCACAATCCAAGATGGCCAGTCAGTCACCCTCTCCAAGCTCACCACAGTACATGTGACAGGGTCACCACATACATCAGATCTAAAAACCTACACTACATAATGGAGCAGTGAGCTGGAGTGGGAAGCTGGTGTGAGTCTGGCAGGGGAGAGATAGAGGACAGGAGGGGGAAAGAACAAACTGAAACGCGTGGTACGAAGGACAGGATGTGGGCTAGCACTGCAGAGAAGCCAGGCGTCTGATAGGGTCGTAATCACCATGGCACTGTCTCGGGCAGCAGGCGCTAACACATCGGCGATGGGAGCAGCTGGGCTGATAGGGCCGGGACAGCAGTGAGAAATGTTCCTTTAGATTATACCCCTCGCCTATCAATCATCACGAGGGGAACAGAGTGACACAGAGACAAGGCAGAGAGAGAGAGAGAGAGAGAGAGAGAGAGAGAGAGAGAAGAGGGAACATAGATAGAGGGGGGAGTTGAGGATTAGCTAGCTCCTTCATTATAGATAAATAAACTAAAGCAGGTCCATCATTAAATAGTGAGCTCATTATACCACAGTGAGACATGTAATGGCTACCATATTTATTCACAGGAACAGATTAAAGAGGGAGCTCATTTGCCTTTGATGGCAGAGTGACAGTCAGCCTCACACAAACACAAGCAGCCTAGAATGGTTTATGTGACACACATTGGGTTGCCGTTGCAGTTTCTTTTCAACCACAGCAGTCCCACGGTCCACCGCACCAACCAAGGTTACAGTAGAGACAGAGCAGGTGTGGAACCTCTATAATATGTACACAGGCCTACAGGAGGCCAGGCAACCAACACAGTTACTGTACACTTCTACAGCATCAACAGGTCCAATTGGCATAGAGAAAGGGGACACAATCCTATGAGAATGTGAGTGAGATAATGAGTGAGAAAATCATCTACTACAATAGAAATGTTACAAGAAACAATAACCAAAATACAAGGAGTGATTAGCTTTCTGTACATCATTCTACTGTGGATGCTTGAGAACATATCAAGAGATCAATATTCTCCTCATATCTACATTCCTGAACTTACCCCATAGGGTGAAACACACTCCCTCACCCCATCCCCTCAAGCCTAGTCCAAAGCCCTACCCCTGGAGATCCAGTACAGACAAGCAGTAGAGACGGGAGTTAACCGTCTAATGCTGGGCACCTCTGCTCCCCCCCAGATAACAGGCTGTCTGTACACAACCGCAGTCGCTGCCAACCAGATCAGAGGGAAAATAAAAAAGGCAATTTTCTTTCTTCAAAAAGTAAATATCACAGCCACACACTGAGTTAAAATGTACAGGATACGAACATTCCATTCCAGCTAAACAATGGATATATAAAGTTTTGCAAAAAAAAATATCTATATATATATTTCATAAGGCGAAGTCGAGGGCCAGCAAACCGTGCCAATATATCCTCCAAACACCTGCTTCGAGGACAATTTCACTTTTATACAATGGGTTAAACATATTCAAATAATGATTGACAAAAAAAACATTTTGTATCTATTCGTTTGTTTTAAATATTCCATTGCAATACTGGCTGGCAATGTTCTTATCCTTTGCGGCTAACTTACAGTCACGTCAAACAGTGCAGCCAGAATAACAGCAAGTAGCTGCTTTTGCTTTTGTTTAAGCGGTTTTCTAGGGACATTTATTTGGATACATCCATTTCGCCTGGCATATGTGCTCTCTAGTCAGGACACTGTTGTTCCAAGGAGCTGGCCAACAACACAGCTACCACAATCACTTCAAACTGAAGCTGGAAAGACTGCAAACTAGCTGCCTTTCGTTTAATTTTAACTGTTTTTTTATTGACATTTCTTTGTACATATCCTTAAAAATGATGCTGATTTATGATTTCGACTGGCTGAAAAAAGCTGCCTGCCTGTCTGTCTCATCCCGACTGCTAACCCCACACATTCATTATTATGAGGCAGCTGGAGATATAATTTCAATACTGAAACAATGTTGTAAATGTCAGAGCGAAAGACCGCAAGGTTTATACAATTCTCCGCTATTGAAAAACAATTGCTAGTTTAAAAGAAATGGGAGATAATGTAGATAATGTAGGTAATGCTTTTTGTAGTGGAAATCTAGTTTATAAATTGTCTGGCTGGGCTGATGAGACAGTGGATTACGCAGTGAGTTGGAACAGAGTAAATAGGCATTTCAACATCATAGCTTTTGCTGGTGGTAACTTGTGGAATAGACACCGGCTGGAATGCAGTTTTAATTGTCCAGGATTAGACCCACCCGTTGTACAAGAAGTAACAATCTGAGAACAGTAATATTTCACACACACACGAAGGTACCCATAAACAATAATTTCTGATGAAAAAACACAAATTAAAAAAATTGGTGAATATACAGTTTTGGAAATAAACTCTTCATATACACCCACACCTTTGCAGAAATGTGCAGAAATTCAAACTGTAGCACCACAATCAGTACTCTTCTTCCATGAAATAATCACTTTGGTTGGTCCCGAAACAAACATGTGTTCTTGTTCTGAGAATCAGCCTCTAGATCAAAGACACAAAGTATTATTGTCCTAAAAAATAATCGATATTGTGATTGGTATTTTTGTTGATGTCCATGAAGCAGACTGTCACGTTCTGACCTTAGTTCTTTTGTTATGTCTTTGTTTTAGTATGGTCAGGGCGTGAGTTGGGTGGGTTGTCTATGTTATTTTTTCTATGATTTGCTATTTCTGTGTTTGGCCTGGTATGGTTCTCAATGAGAGGCAGCTGTCAATCGTTGTCCCTGATTGAGAACCATATTTAGGGAGCCTGTTTTCTATTGTGTTTCGTGGGTGATTTTTTTCTGTATTCTGTCTACACCAGACAGGACTGTTTTGTTTCTCGTGATAATAAATTATCAATATGGACACTTACCACGCTGCGCATTGGTCCTCCTCTTCTCCTTCATACGACACAGACCATAAGGTTAAATGCTATTAGTTTTATTCTTTTGAAAAACAATATGCAAATGTCTTATCACAACACTTGATACCTTCACTGCCTTCTGCAAGCAACAGTAAAACTGTTATTTACTGCAGCCTGTTACAAGACTAATTTGAATAAGATCCACTTTGATGAATATCTTTCCACAGAAAAAAAAGTCACGCAATGCAAATTTTCCAAATAACGTTACTGACTTTAATATTCTGAATGGTGGTGGAAAAAGCTCTCTGTCACAGGAAAATATTGTCTCCAAAACTCTTACCTCCAAAACATAAGGCATGTTACAAACCTTCCTGTTAGGTACATGAATTTGCTTTATGATTCACATATTCACATTCACATCCAGATTAAAAAACAAGACTTCATAATAATAATTGTCATCATTTTTAATGAAGTAACGATTAAAATGAGTCAACTATATTCAATACTTTGGTTTTGATATTCCTCTCAGGAGCCATCTGAGTTCAACCTCTGCCTTTTCCACGTCAGTTCAGCTCATCCCTCTTCTGTCTAATTCCCTCTGCAGAGATCTCCTATAGAGGGACATGCAGATTCAGCCCCTCTGCTGACAGAGAACCTAACCTACTATACACACCTTCCTATCAGAGCCCCACCTCCACCACCTGCTCCCCCAAATAAATTCTCATCATTTTTATGCCATTGATGATATGCATATTCTATGCCTCTCCATGTTCCCCTATAATAAAAAATCCACCCTGTCTGATAATTATTAATAATCATAATGTTTTATTGGTGATCATTTGAATAACTCTGGAGGATAAGGATAGTGTAAAATGCTAGCATGGCAGGAATGCTTTTGCCAGTCTGCTAGGTTCTCCGGGTCTGATTCTGCAGCTCAGTGACACTCGGTCTGTTCTGTTCTGTATGTAGAGGATAGACAGGAGTGATGGTCCGGGAGCCACAAGGGATTACTGTGACGGCGATTTGCATATCAAGAATTTGAAGCAGAGAGGAAAATATCAAACCCTCCAGCCAGCAAGGTCATTGAAAATATATATATTTTTTTATCTTCATAATTTATTTTGCATATCATGCAGCGGGACACATTCTAGATGAAAAAGCAGCTTTACCGTATCACACTATTCCTGCCTGACACTGGGTCCCAGCCACTGTCTTTTATTCTGCACCACCACACCCTCATCAAACTCCTTATGTTGCACACACCAACTCCATTACACGAAAATAGCACCACACACACACACGCACACCTCATCTTCACGATTCCTTTCAGAATAAAGACAATGGTCTGCAAAATATAGCAATAATATCATTCATTAAAGAGATATTTGAGCTACACTCAGTTCCAAAAGGGTTCTGTCCTCATAGAATAACCCTTTTTGGTTCCAGAAATAACCCTTTTGGGTTCCATGTAGAACCCCTTGGAACCCAAAATGGTACTAACTGCAACCAAGTTCTTCAAATGTTTCTCCTATGAGGACAGCTGAAGAACCCCAAGGTTCTAGAAAGCACCTTTAAAAAAAAATATTGCTTATAATCAAAGCATCTTTTTGATTTTCATGATTTTCACTATAAATAAATGCCACAAAGGCAATGTTTTGATAGACAGTGAACGTAAATAATAAATTCAAAACACTTCTTGATAACTATTGTCTATACTCATATCAATCAGTTGGGTGAAAGTGTAGATTACAACCATACGATAACCACTTATCGTATGGTCGTTCCAGGATAAATACTCTAATCACACTATATTTTACCAGGTAAGCTGACTGAGAACACATTCTCGTTTACAGCAATGACCTGGAGAATAGTTACAGGGGAGAGGTGAGGGGATGAATGAGCCAATTGGAAGCTGGGGAATATTAGGTGGCCATGATGGAATGGGGCCAGGCTGGGAATTTAGCCAGGACACCGGGGTTAACACCCCTACTCTTAAGATAAGTGCCATGGGATCTTTAATGACCACATAGAGTCAGGAAACCCGTTCAACGTCCCATCCGAAAGACGGCACCCTACACAGGGCAATGTCCCATCCGAAAGACGGCACCCTACACAGGGCAATGTCCCATCCGAAAGACGGCACCCTACACAGGGCAATGTCCCATCCGAAAGACGGCACCCTACACAGGGCAATGTCCCTATATATAAAGCAGCTAAATAGGTTTAAGAAAATAGAAATACAATTTCTATAAAGAATTGCTGAAATAATAATGTGTAAACAGATACATTCTAATTCACACTCTAATTCTAATTCACACTAATTCTAATTCACATTCTAATTTTGGCCAGGATTGGAAATTACATGGAAAATATTTCTACACTGTAAATGTATGAAAAATATGAATGATTGTGTTCATCACTGACTCATTATGACAGAGAGAGAGAGAGATGAGAGGGTCTGAAGACAGAATATATCAAATTTCCCACATGAGGCGTGGCTGCCATGACATAAACATCTAGAAAGCAGATAAATTGAGGGCAAGCACCAATCTCTGGCAGACATGAGCATGACAGTCTGCATTTGTGAGGAGGAAAATTGTTAAGTTGGACAGCTTGGGGGAGCAAGAGAGAGAGAGAGAGAGAGAAGCAGAGAGGGAGGAAGAAAGAGCGAGGAAGAAGGAGATGAAGATGGGTGTGATGAAGCTTGGGATGTCTGTGGTGAGGATCTGACCAGACCCTGCTCTCTAGTCTAAACCACCTGAAACCCCTGTACCCAGATGGACAGACAGGTGGACAGACAGGTGGACAGACAGATGGACAGACAGATGGACAGCCAGGGGGCAAAAACAGATATCAGTCTGAACCAAAAACAGGGCTAAACTAAGTGACAGTAAGGAATGAGCGGAATGCTAAGACTCATAAAGAAGACGGAGATAAAAGCCTTTTCCATACAAGAAAATGTTCCTCTCCCAGAGGCTTGTGGGAAATAGCTGATAGAGCCTAAACGAATGTATGAACAAGACCACGTTCACCATGACTCCACTCCTAACATTCAGAAAAAAAGAGAGGGAGAGAAAAAAACAAGAGGGAATGAGTGCATGTCTGTGTTGGGGGGGTTGTTAGTGGTGATGGAGAGACCAGTGGTGGGGGTGGATGGAAGAGAGAGGTTGGGGGGGGGGGGGGGGGGGGGGGGGGGTTCTTAACGATAAGAGAAAAATTCAGACCGGTCAAAGTTTCCCTTTTGCCAATCGTGCTCCTGATAAAGACAGCGCCTGCTTCAGTACTGATAGAAGGGCTATCTCTCACTCGCTCCCCCTCTCTCGCTCTCCCGGCAGTTAGTTTGTGAGGAAAAAGCCTATCACACTAACATCACTGTGCTGCCATCAACCAGCAACCACACAGCAATTAATATCGCTTCAATTACTGTTAAAGGGACAGGCTGGGACATGACGATAATGAAAACATCCTCAACTAGAAGAATTAAAACACGGACACATGCACACTGATGGGCACACACAAGCACACATGCACAGCTTGAAAAGAAATATGAAAGATAGATCCTGTGGATCCTTACATTATTGAACCCATTGTAGACAACACAAGAGAAGAAAAATAAATAACAAAACAGCTATGATAAGAGAGAGGAAAAAAATAAAATTATGGCAATTGCTTGTTATCTTCTCTGGTCCATGTTTGTGCTCTAAGACATGTTTTTGTAACAAGTTGAATCAAATCCCATTGTCACGTTAATGGCTGCTTCTCCCAAACAACAGCCTGGACACAACACACCATCTACACAATAACACAGCAGCTTAAACACACTCACACTTACTTTACAAAATAGTAAAGTGTTGGGGGGTGTAACGGTACACGCATTCGTACTGAACCGTTCGGTACGGGGACCTCGCGTTTTGTCTGCACTGTGAACCTGAATGAATATATCAAAAATAAACAAGTAAAAAGCACTAGGCATATAGGCTATGCCTTCGCTGCGTTGCATGCCTCTTGAGTAAATCTGAGCAGACATTTTTTTCAGGCTCTTCCATTAAAACAACTAGAGCCTGTGCGCACGCTGTAATCAAAATTCTCATCTTAATTGCCGCATTTCAAACTGTCCTTTTGTAAGGCGCAGCCGGGAACTAGCTCTGTACGATGGAGAGTGGTGGGGTCGATAAACCTGGAGGAAGATTCTCCATCATCGTTTAAATCTTCAGTTTGGGAACATTTTGTCTTCCCAGTAGATTACAAAGGGGATGGACAGAGAGAGTATGTCGCCACTGCTCAACGAGAATAGCCTATACAGCTGCCAACACCTCAAACATGCTGACGAATTTACGCCGACATCACCCCAGTATTCCTACCTGCGGACCAAGACAGAAACTCAAAGAAACAACACAACTTCGTCTCCCCTCTGCATTCAAGCAGCCCTTCGCAGCTGACTGGGCCAGAGAAATGACTAGAGCGATAGGTATGTTTATAGCCATGGATATGCACCAATTCTCGGTGGTTGAGAAGAATAGGGAGTTTCAGCACCTCATGAAAGTGCTCGACCCACATTACAAACTTTCTCCTTACACCCATTTCAGCAAACAGCTAGTACCCGCTCTATATAAGCAAAGCTGAAGTTTTCAAAGAATTGGTTAACGCACCCTGTGTTGTGCTTACTACAGATGGATGAACCTCCAGGGCTACAGAGCTACTTCACAGTGACAGCCCATCACATTACCCTGGAGTGGGAAATGACAAGTACCATGCTACAGACACGCCCCCTTTATGAGTCACAGGTGCTCATATTTTTCTCTTTGTAAGAAAACGTAGCATAGGCCTATACAATGTCTGAGCCATGTTTACATATTGATTTCACACGCATATTGCACTTTATTGAGTAATGATGAGTAATCGTGTGTTTTCATTTAAGGCATTTCATCAGGCATTATGACTCATGATCATATATGGAATCAGGAATACCAATATTTTTCTCTATAAATGAAAATTAACTACAGTAACTGCTGGCATTTCATTTTCCCGCTGTATAGAAACCCAACCCAACCGTAACCCCAAAACAGCCATATGTACCGAACCATGGGTTGGTGAACCGTTACACCTCTAACCCTTAGTTAAGACGATATTATGACACAAAAACACATAGCACATGCTCTAAACAACAAACAAGACAAAATAGTGAGCAAAACTAGACATGGATTCACAGTCTCAGACCAGTCGGACAGACAGACAAACTGACTCACCTGGACCTCTCCAATGTGGCCCGTCTTCCTCCTCTTCCATCTCCTCCCCCTCTTCTTCAGTGTGAGTTGGACCTTTCTGTTCCTCATCCTCATCATCAGGTGCACCAAGGCAGTCATGTGTCCTTGGCTCTGTTTAAAGAAGAGGTCATTAGAATAATGAGACATCCACACAAACAACAGGGTTGGTGTATATTATCATACTAGAGACATTATAAAAATGAAGACAATTCATAAGAGGCTAGATGTCCATCCAGAGGCTACAGTATTTATACATTTTCCTCTTCATTTATTTAATCTCTGTGTGTGTGTGTGTGTGTGTGTGTGTGTGTGTGTGTGTGTGTGTGTGTGTATATGGAATGTCACTTCATCACAAGTGAGTGTGTGCGTGTGTACATTGCATCTACCCCATACAGACTTTCCTCGTCAGTAGCGGTTCCTGTCTGTTGATCAAAGCCCTCAGAATAAAGCCTCCATAGCTGTGTAACACAACACCTCAGTATGGAGATGGACCACAGAGAGAAAACCTCATTAGAGACCATGTCTAGTGATCTCTCCCTCTCTTTCTCTGTTTCTCTCTGTCTCATAAAGGCAAATCACCTTCAACAAAGACACAGACAGACACAATATACACTCTAATCACTGCCATCAATATCCCTGTCTGTCTTTGATGAAGGTGACTACTGAATCGCTCCCTCTGATCGAAGTGATCACTGTATGGGGAGAACTCAACCTCCTCTTTGACTTTGGTATCATACACTTTACTTCCAGAGTGTTCCTACCTGGCCGAATGGGTTGATTATTAGCCAATAGCTTAATCAGAGGGACTCTCCCTCCCTCCCGCCCCTGCCCCCTCCCCATCACCCCACCCCGATAACACCTCAGTCGTGTGCACAAAGGGCATGTTTACCATTGCATTCCCGCTCAGATAAACAGCGATAGCTCTCGATCGATACCAGCCATAAACGTCAGCCCACGTGACGCCGAGGTGCTGTTATTAATGTAACAGTTGGAGATTAGATCTGCATCGTCAAATAAATCAACCATCAACACCCACCACACACACTCAGCCTTTCCCAGCACATCAGACACCCCCCCCCCCCCCCCCCCCCCACACACACACACACACACACTACCAATCCTCCCTCCCTGCCTAAACAGTCCCGTTATTTTCAGCTATAAATCACATTGAATGGCACATTGATTTTATCCTGCAGCGCTCAGCTGGGGGAGTGGAGCTGGAACCACAGTTATTGCGTTTAATATTATCAATATTATCTCCCATATCATCTGAGTCGAGGAGGAGTCAACAGAGACTTTTCTGCCGCCCCCTCTCTCCCTCACTCTCTACCACTACCCCCCTCCCTTCTCTGCCCCCCACCCCCCCTCCTCTCCTCCACCCCCACCCAACCGAGACAGCCTCCATCAATCTGATAAGCAGAACTTCCCGTCACACCTGCAGGGCAAAGTCACCCAACAACCTGAACTTCTACACACAGACTCCTCTTTGTCCTCCCCAACTTCTTATTCATTCTGCATCTCCCTCCCTACTGCGTTGTTGTCCGCTCTGAACTCCACCAGTTCCCTTAGAGACAAAAACAGGGATGCTACTTGAGCGCAAAGGCCCTAAGAAAAGAGAGAGATATTTGGAGCAGTAGTGTTGGCCTCTCTCACTCACCACTTTTTGACTACCATATTTTGATAAGCCTAATGTCTCAGACAAGGGTTCTTGTTTCACTTAGTTTCTGCATTCACCTGTAGACCATAGACCACATCAGACGCAGAGATTAAAGGAACATTGAAAGGAAGCAAAGTCACACCATGACAGAGAGAGATGGATTGAGCAGATGAGTGGTGTGTGTGTGTGTGTGTGTTCAATTTACTGTGTGAATTAATATATTTGTTTTCTGGCTAGAAGATGAACACAGAACGGGTCCTGTTACTGGTAGAATGTGTTTTTCTCTCAAAGTTATCAGGCGGTTATCGCCTCTGTTTCTCTCTCCCAGATGGTAGATAAGGGACCTTGCCTTTATTAGCCAGTGCTGGCCTGATAAAGACCTGGTATTGATCCCAGGTTGAAAGAGCAGGTTCGTCAAACACGGTTGATTTACAGAGAGATGATAATGGCAGCACTGGGCAACTGAGGAACCCCAGGGAGAGAGAGTTAAATCAACAAGGTGACGTGTCGCTTTTCTCCATTCAGTTGCGGGGAAGAAGACAAAGACGAGAAAAAAACAGAAACACACAAAATTACACACTATTTGCCTCTGAAATGTAATCAACATTTTATTCTTAGCCCACACACACAATCACATTTAATTCTCTCATCCTCACCTGCAGTATACAAGCTGAAGGCGACACACACACACACACACACACACGCGCGCGCACACACACACGCACACACACACGCACACACACACACACACACACACACACACACACACACACACACACACACACACACACACCCACAAATGGGTAATCTCTAATGTAGTCTTGATTAACACCTGACAGAATGTACATGGGTTTATCAAACCAAGCCAACGAACAGACGCTTATCACTCCAGCCCCAAATTTCACAAGAGCAGGAATTTTTATGATTGAAATAAGAAATACAGAAATCTTGAATAACTCAAAATAATATTTCTCCAAACTCCACTATCACAGGATAAGTGGAAAATCTGAGGAAAAGATGTGGGGCCAAGCAGTGATGGCAAGATCTGATCAAAAGGAAACCTTGGTCGATGCTTTAGACATAAGGAAAATGTGAAATTATATTTTTTAACATTCATTTATGGTGTGTACCTATTCTGTACAGTTTAAGTTAACAATTAACAAGTAGTGAGATATTGAGATATGATGAATTTATGAGTTTAGTGGTTACATAGGACTGGCAGTTGATTTGAGAGAGTTTATAACTTATAACCCAGGAACCACAGAATGTATATTTTACCGTACAACTAATCAAGAAATTATAAATAGGGTGAATCATTGAAATCATCAATCCAAATCTAAAATAATCCTTGAGTCAACATAACAATTAGGCCTCAGTCTTACCTACAGTAGTGAAGAAAGACAAGTATAAAATGAATTACTAGTACAAAATGACTGACAACGAGACTGAGACGATGCTATCAATCTCCAAGATCATGGTGCCATAACAGAAGTCTAACTGTTGTATTAACCAACTGACATGACGAGCTCACCACAGAAAGCTCCACAGAATGAAACAGGGCACTTTCCAAAAAACGTTGATGCCCTGGAGGAGAATGGAAAGCGGTATTTAAGAGGGGAACCAGGGAGCTGGCACTGGCACTAGAATTTGAGGGGCATATGTTTGGGAACACTGGCACAGAGCCATGACGTTCACAGCATCTGAGCTTACCAGCTCAGAGATATGAGCTAAGACGACACCAGGCACTCCCTGAGTTATGTTGCATGGTTAGGCCATCATTGTAAATAAGAATGTGTTCTTAACTGACAAGCCTAGTTAAATAAAGTTAAATAAATGTAAAAAATTCAAATGAATTAGGGTATGGATTCCTTCACCTGATGTTATTGGGCTGTGGGTTAGTGGTTGATGCCTTCACATAAATGAGTAAAGATTTTCAAGAGAACAACTGTATGTTTCTCAGTGCTACCCCAGGCTGAGAGAGCGCATATTCATTGTACAGGGGGGTAAACATAGATGGGAGAGCTCACCTTCATTGAACAGGGGGGTGAACAGAGGTGTGAGAGCTCACCTTCAATGTACAGGGGGGTATATGGTGGTGGACTGGAGCTGTCACATTCTGCTGAGTCCTCTGGGTCCGAGGCTCCACCCTCATCGCCTGATAGGCTGACGTCATCAGGTGTGTTGTCCTCATCACCTTCCAGGTCCCCAGTAGAACCTTCCAGAAGAATCAAGAGGGAGCATTTAATTAAATTGAACATTTTTACTCATTTATGTGAAGGCATCAACCACTAACCCACAGCATAATAACATCAGGTGAAGAAATCCATACCCTAATTCATTTTTTAATTTTTAATTTAACCTCTATTTAACTAGGCTAGTCAGTTAATTTTTAATTTAACCTCTATTTAACTAGGCTAGTCAGTTAATTTTTAATTTAACCTCTATTTAACTAGGCTAGTCAGTTAATTTTTAATTTAACCTCTATTTAACTAGGCTAGTCAGTTAATTTTTAATTTAACCTCTATTTAACTAGGCTAGTCAGTTAATTTTTAATTTAACCTCTATTTAACTAGGCTAGTCAGTTAAGAACAAATTCTTATTTACAATGATGGCCTACCCCAGCCAATGCTGGGCCAATTGTGCGCTGCCCTATGGGACCCCCAATCACGGCCGGATGTGATACAGCCTGGATTCAAACCAGGGACTGTAGTGACGCCTCCTGCACTGAGATGCAGTGCCTTAGACCGCTGTGCCACTCAGGAGCCCGAAATTCATGACGATATATTTATCAATTTGAATTGAATAAAATTACAATAGAATATTGTGCTGTCACTATCCAGTAGAGATTACTGAACAGAAAGCTCTGAAGTTATTTCATTTTACATTTCATGTCCCTTGTAAAATTGGTCTCGTAGAATTAGGTGTGGCCCCAGAAAAATTAAGGATATCAAATTCTGCGCAATAGATTGAATGTGTGGGGAAAATGTTGCCATTCCCTGAACACAACACTGATAATACATTTTATATTTGGTACATTAAAGGGGTTTTAATACTGTCATAAAATGATTAACTCACATCACACCTGACATTGCATTTCTATAATCCCTGCTGACTACTCACGATTACACTGCTGGGCTATTTTAGACCGGTGAGGATAGCCTAAATTAACGCATGATAATAGAGATTTTGAATATTATGTTTTAAAATAATAAAAATGAATTCATATGCATTATATTAATTGTCATTCAGACTAAATAAAACAAAGGATGAAAATACAAAACCTCAGACCCTGTCCCCTTCATCACTTTGCTGTTCTTCATTGTCTCGTTCTATTGGTACGGGTCGGGAAAATACATAGAAAGACATTCTCATTCTTATTTCTAATGGGTGCAGCTCTCTCCTCAGTGTTTGAGAAACACACAGAAAAGGTTCTACATGAGACCCCTCTAATATAAAAAAAGCCCACCAGTATTTCAAATCACATTGGATGACACAACTCTCTGTAGACAGAACTTCACAGCCTATTCCCATGAGAACACTGAGAGACAGATTATAAATTAATCCACGGACCTATTCCATAAAGAGGATTAGGAACTGTCAAGTCAGTGTAAATGGTTAACATTCTACTGATTACCATGGGAGAAGAAACCAAACAAATGCATACACAAGGCATTACAATTAAGTATTGGGGCACAACGCATCATTTTAAACAAGTATATTTTAGTCAAATTAATGCTGCATATTAAAATGGGATTTTACCCCATAGTTTGTAAATTAATTTCCATGAGGTTGTGATGAGCGAAGTGGGATTGTTCCAAGCTAAAGCCGTGACCGGGGGCGTATATATTTACACTCATAGAACAAAGAGCCCTATAATCTATACAAAGCACACAACAATACCCGTGAATAAAGAGTCTTGTAGAAAAAGGAAAAAGCTATTTTTCTAATTCTGTTAATTTCACTTCCAAGCAATTAAAACGAGGCGGAGATAATGCTTGGAAACAATTGCTGCCTGACAAAAGTGTTTCTGTCTTTGTAAATGAAACATCTTTAGGCTAATTTCACTGTAATGGTTCACTGTAATTTCAGATAAAATTAACACAGTTAGATTTGAACCTTAACAAATAAAATAGAGGAAAGAAAAAAGATCGATCCCGAACACAATATTTTTTGAATTATGTGGCTCGAGCTTTGGTTGATATAATTTTCAGTATCTGTGAGAACATTTTCATACAATTAATTTTCCTTTAATCATAATTGTACAAAGAGACTTCTCTGTATAAAATTCCAATTATATTTCGTGTTTAAAATGTAAGTTTGAATTATGATTTCTTTCCTCATTAGTGTTCTGGTTTAATGAATCAATCGCCGCATCACTGCTTTCAGACATCAAATGGTGTGGAAAAAGTTTTAACTTTTGCCTCTTTTATCTACTAAGAAATATTATATTTTTCTCTCTTCAGGATAGTTGGAAGAAAGGATAGTACAGGCTACTTGATAAGCATTGTACCATCCAACTTTATTTGCACTTTTCAAAGTTATAACCACTAATTATAACTTTAAAACTCGTTAAATAAATGGATATCAGAATTTGACTGAACAAATCAAAGAATGGGATAAATAAATGACTTTGCTAACCAATCTAATTAGGTACATTACCTATCTGAAAAACAACCCAGGAATGTATCACACAGAGTTGTTCACAGAGTTGTATGTTAGTGTGATTTGAGGAGCAAGTGTCCGGAATATCAATCCAAAAAGTATTGAACCATTGAATACCTGCATGTGAGAGACAGGTAGTATGACCTGCACTGATGCCATAAGCCAGATTCTGAAATAAGTCTCAAGCCAGTCATATGTGTTCTTTCTCACAGAGACACACACAAATACTAGCCTGCATGCATCTGTGACACAGAAGTTGGTAATCTTAAGGACATGAGTGAAAAAGAGAGAGAGAAGGGGAAAGAACTCAGAGCAGCCTCTAACTCTATCTGACACTCTAAGGCAGCACAGAACAAAGTGTTGAGCTGATGAAGGCAGAGGAGATACTGCTTTATTAACTCGCCGTCCACATCAAACCAGTGTGCTCAGCAGCGGTGATTAAACACAGAGACAACACATCAAACCTGCATGCTCAACAAGCCTGATTAAACAGCCGCCACCCCTCGCCAGCTCTTACATTAATAACCATCTTACAAAACAGTAAAACTAGAAGAGAAGCGCTACTTGTATCAGACAATCAGAGATTTGTGAGAAAGAAGAACGTCTTAAAGGAGGATATTTAGAGTAAGAGAGGCCCCTTTGGTATGTACTCTTGAGGAGGGAACTGGGCTACCTGACTGAGTCACATGCTGAAGAGGAGCCTCTTATTGATCAGATTAAAGGGAATAACGAACCAAACATTATGTGAACTTCTGTTCTATAATGTCTTCCCAGCTGAACCCGTTCAAAGCCCATTTCAATGATCAGAATTCAGCTTTTGTTATACTGTGCAAAGAATTCAGTCCATGCGATCAGATTGATTTCTCTAATTTGATGTCTAGCAACAACAACAAAAAATTGTCTATGATCCGAGGCAATGATGACTTCATTGATTACTCAGAAAATGTTCAAAAATCTAGCAAAACATATCAATTTTTCAACACCTGTGAAATCCTGGTGACGTTATTGATCTGCAGATCTCCAAATCTCCTGCAATGATGGTTAAGTACTCCACTGACCGACAGATGACAGACCAGGGTGCAGTGAAGTGACGGGTGCCAGAGGTGCCACGTGACTGATGTCACCACAGTCCCTGACATAGCCGATAAGCCTGAGGACTCTCACTGCCCTGCCAGCTGATGAGTGGCAGGGACTCACTGTGGTCTGGCTGCAGACAGACAGGTGTAGAGAGTTAGAGCAATGGATAGGGGCCGGCACACCACTCTAACTGGGTTCAGAATGATCATACCACTCCTTGGCTCCCTCGACAGCCATCAGTGAAGACCCAGGCCCACATAGAGGCTGGAGAGAATCCACAGGCCAGTGGGCAGTCACACACTCTACAATGCTTGTACATGGGCATAAATGGGAAATAAGTATGGTTGGTACACTACCTACCTTTCTTTCATAAACACACATTTTATGTAGAATGTTGGGGTTGTGGAACAGAAAATAAGTCATCCACATTTTAGTGGCTGAATCTCATGTCATAGAAGACATAGCTGCTAGACTAATAAAGTAAATATGAAAAGAACAGAAAGGCCCGCACACTGAATATGCTAGTGGGCATAGTGGGTGTGAATACAATACAAAACATGGCTATAGAAAAGCACTTTAAGGCATATTCAATCATCAGAGGTACATGTAGGTATCAAGGATTAAATATACAAATCGGGCCGAGTTGTAACCTAGACAACAGTAAGATAACATTACATTGAAAACTGTTAGAATATCCGCCCACAAGACCATCACGCGCAGGACGTGTGGTGTCGTAGATACAATTACACATGACCTACTTCAAAACAACTTGTGTACCTCTGATATTCTGGTATCCATGATTAGGGCACATAGCCATTATAGAAAATATATAAAAAGTGTACTGATATACAATATGACCAGACCTGGATGGCAAGACATATCACAACACAATATATTTATGTAAGAATTGGTCTGATGTCAAACTCTTGGTTAAGACATTTTGGTGGCATAGTGGAGGAACTGTGAATCAAATACAACTCTGTTTTCAATAATAAATTATCAGTCTTAACATGTTCAATACCAATGTATCTCAGAGAGCTAATGTTGTGACGAGCCTCATTTTATTCCCTCACTTTATAAATCAGTAGCATATCTGTGAGCAGTACTCTGTCACACAACTGTTAAATACAACCAGACTAAAAACAGCCAGACAGTCATAAAATATATGCAGACAGATATGAGAGTTATAGCCTGCAACTAAATAGAAAAATATATCTGCATAAAACGTCTCAACACCATCAGTGAAATCATATGAATGAGCGATTACAATATTTATGATAATGAGTGTGATTATAATATGATGATAATGTGTGGTAATGATATTTATATGCACAGGGCATTGGAGCACTTCAAACAGGGCCCGCCTGATCCCGAATTTGGACGTGACAGCAGGACGTCAAACATCAAACAGTCAAATCCCCGGACAGAGCAATGAGGTACAGAAGCTTTGACAAACCCTCCCCCATTTTCCTTTACACCGCCCTAAACTAAATCTCTCGCCCACTTTCTCTCTATTCCTCACTCTCTTTTCCCTTTACTACATCCCTCTCTTCGTCCTATAATCATCATCCCTCTATTTATCCCATTTTCACCCTGCCATCTCCCTTTTATAGTCTTGCTCTCCCTCTTTCTTCCTCTCCCTTCCTCCCTCTCTACCCCCCCCCCCCCCCCCTTCCCTCTCGCTCTGAAAAAAACACTGTGACTGGGAGCGTCACTCTGTGCGGATAGCTGGGAGCCGTTCTCGGTTATCGGCTCCTGCAGACTCTCTCTGCTGGTCTGATCTGTCTCCTCTTCATTAAGCAAATACGCCGACGTGGAAATGAAAACATAATAGCTATTTGATTTCCAGCGAGATATTTTGCATATTGGTTCGGAGCTGATAGTGGAATTTCATCAAGTCTGGTTTTTTTCATGCTTTAAAAACTGAATTACTGAGCTGGGCGGCTTCAGCAGGATTTCTTTACATTGCTGGGAAGAGCAAAAAAAAAAGAGTCCCCAGGAAGACTACTTAAACGATTAAATATCCCCCATTCCCCTTTTGATAACACAGAAGAAATTTTAAGAATTCACAGTGCTTTAGGTTCACTATACAAATCAGAGATAGGACAGAGAAAATTAACTCCTTAATGAGCAGGAGCTGTCTCCCTGATAATGGTCCAGGGGAGATGACAGGGTGGGACACGATGGGAAGAATGAACCCACAGAAAGAGAAGGGGAAGAGGGAAGGAAAATAGGAAGTAGTCAATAACATGGAGGAGGGGGGATCAGCTTCCCCCTGCCTGGATATTGCTCTGTGGGCCATGAGAGGGCAGGTGTGATGGTAGATAGCGATAGCACCATAGTTACCCACTGCCCAGCATCGCCATAGTGATGGATGGTCCAGTGCAGGTGTATCCTTCATAGCCCCATGAGAGAAAAACTACCCTTGCAAGGGGAGATCAGCAAAACCTCTTCACACCAATCTATCAGATAACCCCACCTCTCAAGAGGATATTTCTGCTGGACAAAAATATATCTTCCTCTTGTTTTCCATGTTGGAACATGGTGTTTTTAGCCCTGATAGAGTCAAACTGTCTATGAACTTAACACAGACACTGATACACACTATACAGCATTACATTCACAATGGCATTCTGACTTTTTCATCGAGCTACACTACACACTAACACAGAATTTTCGGCAAGATTCTTTGAGTCGATATTGTGTGACACTTTATGGGCAGCAGGGGGGGAAGCAAGTTGTTTAAGACACTCATTATACCAACTACCCCTTAAACCTTGAGATATATTCCCCCACATCAATGGCATCAAACTGGCATTATGTGCACCAAGGCACAATGACAAAATATCCTGTGATGGCAAGGAAATTACATAAGATTTGATCACCTATGTTTGGGTGTAGAATACAGATCATTATCAGAGGATTTGCATTTGTCAATCAACTTCACACGGCTTCAATTCAACAGGTTCCTGGAATGTAACATATTCAAGAGCATAGCAACATCTAGTTTTGTGACCTAGCAATGAGCTGGTGACCTCAACTAGAGGTCGATCGGAATGGCCGATTAATTAGGACCGATTTCAAGTTTTCATAACAATCGGAAATCGATGTTTTTGGGCGCCGTTTAAAAAAAAACACCTTTATTTCATCTTTATTTAACTAGGCAAGTCAGTTAAGAACACATTCTTATTTTCAATGACAGCCTAGGAACAGTGGGTTAACTGCCTTGTTCAGGGGCAGAACGACAGATTTTCACCTTGTCAGCTCGGGGGACCCAATCATGCTAGTCCAACGCAATAACGACCTGTCTCTCTCTCATTGCACTCCACAAGTTACGTAAATGCAGTAAACCAAGATAAGTTGCTAGCTAGCTAGCATTAAACTTATCTTATAAAAAACAATCAATCATAATCACTAGTTAACTACACATGGTTGATGATATTACTAGATATTATCTAGCGTGTCCTGCGTTGCATATAATCTGACTGAGCATACAAGTATCTGACTGAGCGGTGGTAGGCAGAAGCAGGCACGTAAACATTCATTCAAACAGCACTTCCGTGCGTTTTGCCAGCAGCTCTTCGTTGTGCGTCAAGCATTGCGCTGTTTATGACTTCAAGCCTATCAACTCCCGAGATGAGGCTCGTGTAACCGATGTGAAATGGCTAGATAGTTAGCGCGCGCTAATTGCTGTTGTGTTGCTGGTTCGAGCCCAGCTAGGAGCGAGGAGAGGGACGGAAGCTACACTGTTACACTGGCAATACTAAAGTGCCTATAAGAACATCCAATAGTCAAAGGTTAATGAAATACAAATGGTATAGAGGGAAATAGTCCTATAATTCCTATAATAACTACAACCTAAAACTTCTTACTTGGGAATATTGAAGACTCATGTTAAAAGGAACCACCAGCTTTCATATGTTGTCATGTTCTGAGCAAGGAGCTGAAACATTAGCTTTCTTACATGGCACATATTTTACATGGAACATTTTGCATTTTTACTTTCTTCTCCAACACTTTGTTTTTGCATTATTTAAACCAAATGGAACATGTTTCATTATTTACTTGAGGCTAAATTGATTTCATTTATGTATTATATTAAGTTAAAATAAGTGTTCATTCAGTATTGTTGTAATTGTCATTATTACAAATAAATAAATAAATACAAATTTATGGTCCTCCAATAATATGGTCCTCCAATAATCGGTATCGGTATTGAAAAATCATAATCGGTCGACCTCTAAACTCAACCATACAGGGTTTTCATTTCTTTGACTGTCCTTGTTCATCTACTTATAATAACAATAACTGTTGAAACTATAACAGTCATCTAAACAGCAACATTTAACAGTAATGTTCAACAGGTTTAAATGTGGATTAGAAATGACATTGTATTATCATAATGAGGTTTTTATATTGCCAGTACAGCATATGCTCCCTCTCTAGGACATGTTGAATAATGTCCCTTCCCTCCCTAGACACACATCACAACGGTTCCTACTTGGCACCTCATCAAACACTCTCCTGGTGAAATATGGTCATTATTATCAAGACCATGATCAAATCAAATTAAATGTATTTGTCACATGCGCCGAATACAACAGGTGTCGACTTTACCGTGAAATGCTTACATACGAGCCCTTTCCCAACAATGTTGGTACTCTCTGAGGTCATTAAAGATTCCATGGCACTTATCGTAAGAGTAGGGGTGTTAACCCCAGTGTCCTGGCTAAATTCCCAATCTGGACCTCAAACCATCACGGTCACCTAATAATCCCCAGTTTACAATTGGCTTATTCATCCCCCTCCTCTCCCCTGTAACTATTCCCCAGGTCGTTGCTGCAAATGAGAACGTGTTCTCAGTCAACTTACCTGGTAAAATAAAGGATAAATAAATGTAGAGTTAAAAAGTCATAAAAAATTTGCTAATTAAAAAGGAAATAGTAACACAATCAAATAACAATAACGAGGCTATATACATGGAGTATAAGTACCAAGTCAATGTGCAGGGGTACAAAATAGTTGAGGCAATATGTACATGGAGGTAGGGGTAAAAGTGACTGGGCAATCAGTATAGATAATAAACAGAGTAGCAGCAGTGTATGTGAAGAGTGTGAGAATGTGTGTGTGTGTGTGTGTGTGTGTGTGTGTGTGTGTGTGTGTGTGTGTGTGTGTGTGTGTGTGTGTGTGTGTGTGTGTGTGTGTGTGTGTGTGTGTGTGTGTGTGTGTGTGTGTGTGTGTGTGTGTGTGTGTGTGTGTGTGTGATACTATCCCATAGAGGTTATATGCGCAGGACCCTATAGGTCTGAGCCTATTGTTCACTCATTATCAGATGTACATTGTGTCAGAATGTGTGTGTTGTCAAAAGGAGACATCCTCAATGTACAATATGTGCGCCTATTTTCTTGTGTTTAAAATGTAATTGCATTTTAAGAGACGGTTTTGCGTCATTTTTTCTGTATGTGGGAGGGCTATTTTGGATACCTATCTCTCCCAATAATACATAGACACACACACACACACACAACACAATACACACGGAGACATAAACACAACCACCACTAACAACATTGACAATAATTTCACCTAACGAGGAAAAAAGGCAGCTGCAACTGTGTCTATCTCCTCTTCATAGTCGTATTTGCTCTTGGGCGGAAAGTACAGCCGGAGCAGAGCACATGAGGGGAGAACCAGGGGGAGTTGAGTTGCCAGGCGGCTAGAGCCGAGACCCTGGACTATTGAAGCCAGGCAGGCAGACAAGAGCCAGGCGATAGGCACCCTGATAAAAGATAGAAAATAGCAACAAATCTTAACTTTCCAACCATCCCAAGATCCATGGGGAGGTGGGTTGAATCAACTACATATTGCATCGCTCCCTATCCATCTCTTCCCCCCTGACGAACTCACACACACATCCCTCCAATTCACTTTTTCACAATTGAGTGTGTGTGTACAGAAACTGGATAGTGGGACCTTATGCAATAACATTCTCTGTATGCAAATCAAATCAAATACAATGTTATTGGTCGCATTACACATGTTTAGCAGATGTTATTGCGTGTATAGCGAAATGCTTGTGTTCCTAGCTCCAACAGTGCAGTGGTATTTAACAATACACAACAATACACACAAATCTACTTAGGAAGCAACACTGATAAATTTCACATGCTGTTGTGCAAATGGAATAGACAACAGGTGGAAATTATAGGCAATTAGCAAGACACCAACAATAAAGGAGTGGTTCTGCAGGTGGTGACCACAGACCACTTCTCAGTTCCTATACTTCCTGGCTGATGTTTTGGTCACTTTTGAATGCTGGCGGTGCTTTCACTCTAGTGGTAGCATGAGACGGAGTCTACAACCCACACAAGTGGCTCAGGTAGTGCAGCTCATCCAGGATGGAACATCAATGTGAGCTGTGGAAAGAAGGTTTGCTGTGTCTGTCAGCGTAGTGTCCAGAGCATGGAGGCGTTACCAAGAGACAGGCCAGTAAGGAGACGTGGAGGAGGCCGTAGGAGGGCAACAACCCAGCAGCAGGACCGCTACCTCCGCCTTTGTGCAGGGAGGAGCAGGAGGAGCACTGCCAGAGCCCTGCAAAATGACCTCCAGCAGGCCACATATGTGCATGTGTCTGCTCAAACGTCCACAGGTGGGGGTTGTGCTTACAGCCCAACACCGTGCAGGACGTTTGGCATTTGCCAGAGAACACCAAGATTGGCAAATTCGCCACTGGCGCCCTGTGCTCTTCACAGATGGAAGCAAGTTCACACTGAGCACATGTGACAGACGTGACAGAGTCTGGAGACGCCGTGGAGAATGTTCTGCTGCCTGAAACATCCTCCAGCATGACCGGTTTGGCGGTGGGTCAGTCATGGTGTGGGGTGGCATTTCTTTGGGGGGCAGCACAGCCCTCCATGTGCTCGCCAGAGGTAGCCTGACTGCCAATAGGTACCGAGATGAGATCCTCAGACCCCTTGTGAGACCATATGCTGGTGCGGTTGGCCCTGGGTTCCTCCTAATGCAAGACAATGCTAGACCTCATGTGGCTGGAGTGTGTCAGCAGTTCCTGCAAGAGGAAGGCATTGATGCTATGGACTGGCCCGCCCGTTCCCCAGACCTGAATCCAATTGAGCACATCTGGGACATCATGTCTCGCTCCATCCACCAACGCCACGTTACACCACAGACTGTCCAGGAGTTGGCGGATGCTTTAGTCCAGGTCTGGGAAGAGATCCCTCAGGACACCATCCGCCACCTCATCAGGAGCATGCCCAGGCGTTGTAGGGAGGTCATACAGGCACGTGGAGGCCACACACACTACTGAGCCTCATTTTGACTTGTTTTAAGGACATTACATCAAAGTTGGATCAGCCTGTAGTGTGGTTTTCCACTTTAATTTTGAGTGTGACTCCAAATCCAGACCTCCATGGGTTGATAAATTTTATTTCCATTGATAATTTTTGTGTGATTTTGTTGTCAGCACATTCAACAATGTAAAGAAAAAAGTATTTCATAAGAATATTTAATTTATTCAGATCTAGGATGTGTTATTTTAGTGTTCCCTTTATTTTTTTGAGCAGTGTATATACACAGTACCAGTCAAAAGTTTTAGAACACCTACTCATTCAAGGGTTTTGCTTTATTTTTTACTATTTTCTACATTGTAGAATAATAGTGAAGCAATAACACATATGGAATCATGTAGTAACCAAAAAAGTGTTAAACAAATCAAAATATATTTGAGATTCTTTAACCAGCTTCATGAGGTTGTCACCTGTAATGCATTTCAATTAACAGGTGTGCCTTGTTAAAAAGTTAATTTGTGGAATTTCTTTCCTTCTTAATGCATTTGAGCCAATCAGTTGTGTTGTGACAAGGTAGGGGAGGTATACGAAAGATATCCCTATTTAATAAATCCATATTATGGCAAGAACAGCTCAAATAAGCAAAGAGAAACGATAGTCCATCACTAATTTAAGACATGAAGGTCAGTCAACGCGGAACGTTTCAAGAACTTTGAAAGTTTCTTCAAGTGCAGTCGCAAAAACCAACAAGCACTATGATGAAACTGACTCTCATGAGGACCGCCACAGGAAAGGAAGACCCAGAGTTACCTCTGATGCAGAGGATAAGTTCATTAAAGTTACCAGCCTTAGAAATTGCAGCCCAAATAAATGCAACAGACACATCTCAACATCAACTGTTCAGACAAAACTGCGTGAATCAGGAATTGCTGCAAAGAAACCACTACTAAAGGACACCAATAATAATAAGAGACTTGCTAGAGCCATAAAACACAAGCAATAGACATTAGACCGGTGGAAATCTGTCCTTTGAGATTTTTGGTCAAAATCACCGTGTCTTTGTGAGACGCAGAGTAGGTGAACAGATGATCTCCGCATGTTTGGTTCCCACAGTGAAGCATGGAGGAGGAGGTGTGATGGTGCTTTGCTGGTGACACTGTCTGTGATTTGTTTAGAATTCAAGGCAAACTTAACCAGCATGGCTACTACAACATTCTGCAGTGATACACCATCTCATCTTGTTTGCGCTTCATGGGACTATCATTTGTTTTTCAACAGGACAATGTCCCAACACACCTCCAGGCTGTGTAAGGACTATTTGACCAAGAAGGAGAGTGATGACGTGCTGCATCAGATGTCCTGGCCTCCACAATCACCCGACCTCAACCCAATTGAGATGGTTTTGGATGAGTTGGACCGCAGACTGTAGGAAAAGCAGCCAACAAGTGCTCAGCATATGTGGGAACTCCTTCAAGACTGTTGGAAAAGCATTCCAGGTGAAGCTTGTTGAGAAACTGCGAATGCAAAGGGTGGCTACTTTGAAGAATCTCAAATATAAAATATATTTAGATTTGTTTAACACATATAGAATTACTACATGACTCCATATGTGTTATTTCATAGTTTCGATGTCTTCAGTATTCTACAATGTAGAAAACAGTCAAAATAAAGAAAAACCCTTGAATGAGTAGGTGTGTCCAATAGATATGTGATGGGATATATAGACATTATGGACATAAATCTAATGTGAGCTTCCAACATACACACCTACAGTACAATAGGTTTGAGAAAATGGTTCAACTTGTTAGTGAGGTAGGTAGTGATTCTGGGGTCTATAGCGTCCAGCTGAGGGTCTGTATGTTGAAGCCAAGATAACAGCTTGCTGAGCCGTGCGCAAAGAGCAAAGAGATGTGTATATTAGAATCAGAATGGGCATTATTATTGGCATCACTTGGGGGTCCCTATCCTCTCACTCACACACACAAGGTCAGTTGATCTCAAGTTTGACTGTTATTTTCCAAAACCAAAACCACATTACAACAATCTTACACTAGGCTGGAAGGATAAATATCATGACATTGTTGCATATTCTTTATCAGACTCTCACGTGATATATATAGGAAGTGTCCTTGAGCACTGATGAGAATTTTCACACACATTTTCATAGAATTTTGTGTCAAGTGGTTGTAAAGGGAATTTATTCACAAAGGGATGTACGATCTTAGGACCAAATTCCTAACTTGGATCCTAAAATGGCCTTTTACACTAATTACGCACATGCTTAAGTGAATCTACACAGGTCTGAGTGGTTCATATCCTAACTTTTAGCTTGGTGCCAGTCTTTCTCTGTGAGATTTACAGTGCAACACCACTACAAGCATGGAACTTTTGACCGATTAGATTTTTTTTCTTCTTTTGTTTATTTAGTAAATATTTTATTAACTCTATTTCTTGAACTGAATTGTTGGTTAAGGGCTTGTAAGTAAGCATTTCACGGTAAGGTCTACTACACCTGTTGCATTCAGCGCATATGACAAATACAATTTAATTTGATTTGATTAGGAGGTGCAAACAATGAAATACATCAGAGTGAGTCAAGTAGGGTTGAGAATGTCACTATAATATTTTAAATAAACACAAATGGCACAGTCTGGAATGATTTAGTCATTAATGGTACAAAATTATTCTATTGGATATTGTGATATTTGGAGTAGCATATCGTAGAAGAAGTCTCCCCAAATATGGCCCAATCCTAGAGTCAAGTTAGAATCATCCCCTAAGCATGTGAGAGATTTGATAAAAGGAGGATGATTACAATCCCTTCACTGCTCTCCTCCTTGATCTTAAGCCTGAATGAAGATGGGAGGAGGAGTGATTATGATGGTATGCAGAGAGGAAAAGAGAGGAGAGAAGCCTCAACCCCTCCCCCCTTTTCTCTTCCAACACCAAGGCTCTCAGAACGCTGACAGAAACCAGCAGGAGATCCAGGCACCTACTCCTCCTCCTGAGTCTCTCTCTCCTCCTCTCTCTTTGTCTGAAGTGCTGCGGCCTTCGGTCAGGCCGTCTTATCCGAGCGTTGACCCTGAGGCCTCGGCTTAACTCTCCAACCAGAGGGCCCTACAACCACCGCCACTGCTCCGATAGACAAACACTTCCACAGATGTTTCTGCTAGCGCAAGAGACTAAACACATCCCCGATTCAGAGAAAACAGACAACACAGCCCAGATCTGGATCACCAAAACAAGTAAAAATGCAGTGGCTGCTATGAAGCTAGAGAGAAAGTGACCCCCAGTGAACGTGATGGGGGATAGGGTTTAGACTAGACTGATACAGCCCTGATAGGAGATGATTAGAGGCCTCGACTCATGGCCTAGCTGCTTATACCCACTAAACACTACCCAAGCCATTGGATCACTGTGATCTATCTATACTTGGATATCCAAATGGTTTGGGCTTGTATCTACAGTGTTTGTGTAGTTAACACCATTTTAAATGTAGTATACTCAATGTACTTGCTTAAAAACCACCATAGTACCACAGCATAGTGTTGCTGAGAAATCCCCCTACTTTATAACCCACTCCATATGTAGAAGTCATAACTCTGTATTTCTGAGATGTCTATCTTTTATTTTATTTTTTTTATATTTTTTAAATATTTTTTTAACCTTTATTTAACTAGGCAAGTCAGTTAAGAACAATTTCTCATTTACAATGATGGCCTACCCAGGCCAAATCCCAACCCTCCCAATCACAGCCTGGAATCGAATCGTCTGTAGTGACGCCTCTAGCACTGAGATGCAGTGCCTTAGACCGCTGCGCCACTTAGGAGCCCCGAGTGTTAATCCACAACACTCATTTATGGCTCTCCTGTAATTGTTATGACTTAATTGTGCATCCTAAAAGGACATAAAGCAGTGGACACAGTGGCAACTACTGCTAGCTACACAACTGAAGAAAACCCTGGAAATAGAGGTGCTGCATATAACCAGGATATACAGTAACACTAGTATTCACACCCCTAAATCCAACTGTAACTTGATCCTAGGACCATGTCGGTATATATCTGACTAACAACAATTTCCGATTTAGAGATCAACAATAAAGAAATTGAAAGGGCAACAAAAAGAAGGTAAGAGAGAGAGGGGGAAATGGAAAGAGAGAGTAAAAGAATGGGAGCAGAGGGGCAGATGGCAGTTGAAACGTTATCTATCAATTCTGTCACATGGCTTAAAATAAAATCAAAATCAACTGAGATCCTGTAAGTGTGAGTGTGATAACTCTGTGGAGCATGTAGAGGAGATGTAGAGGAGATAGCATGGGGTTAGCTTGTTAAATACAACCCACTGCACGGCTGGCAGCAGCAAAGAAAGGGGGTATTTTCAAGAGGCAGGGCATCACTGTAGCCCTCACTGCTCTGATAACATCCATGTTAAGAGAGGGAAGGGGGAGAGGGAATACAGCCCAGAGAAGATGGACTCACATCTATGCATCTTCCCTGGTTGTGAAAGGAAGTATCAGCACCCCTCAAACGCAAAAAGTCACAACGGGATTTCTGATGGAGAAAATGTGTTCTTCTCAGATGATGGGAAGATAGGGGGGAGTACAGCCAAATGTCAAAGATGATAAATGGAAGAGTGCAGAGAAACACAAGCATACATACAGAGTACACACACACACGCAACCAGAAACACATGACATTTGAATATATTTTATATGATTTACTAAATAACCTCAATGGATAACTAGCTGTAGAAACTAGCTGAATAATAGGCTCACACCTGGTGGTTCCAACACATGTTAATTACACAAATGTTTCTTACATACAGATGTGGCTATTAGTACAAAATACAATAAAGCTAAATACTATACATTTAAAAATAACAAGGCGGGTTATTATTAGCTTACAGCTGAAACAAAAATACTATTAGAGTGTTTTATTTTCTCTAGCTATATAAATTCCTCTCTAATATAGCAATATGATTGGTGACCTTTCAGAAAGCTAGGTTTCATCATTAATTATGGGCACTATGACTCCTCTATTGTTGCAATTAGTCATAAATATACTTATACATTTTAATAGGATAGACATCACCCTTAGCTGAGAGCATAACCTAGAAAAAGGCATGTTTCATCAGTCACGGGCTGAGCTGAGTACCTCAGCTCATTAAACAGGGCTTTTTCATTAGTTTGGAGTATTAGTTAGCGCTGATAAAGTCTGGTTCTGTCTTGTCTGGTCTGCCGTGGTGTGCAGTGCCAGGGCGAGGTGTGTCTGTCTGGATGACTGTAGATCATTTTAATATCAGGCCGGTGTGGATTGCTGATAGTGTTTTAAGGCAGGGCCCAGTGGACTGAATACTGGTAGTACCTATCTGTAATTAGTAACCATTCTCTATCACTGATAAGATAAACTCACCCTGACCTTTTCCATTTGGTCGCCATGACAACGGGCCCTCTAACCCCCCATATTATTTTAGTGATTAAACAGCAAATAAATGGGAGATGTGAGAAACTGATACAGATGATTAATAATACTGTGTGTGTGTGTGTGTGTGTGTGTGTGTGTGTGTGTGTGTGTGTGTAGAGGAGGGGCTGTCAGTGTCACAGAGTCATATGAATAGACTTGGCTTGTCTTTTTGTGGTGAATAATGGAAATTTAAGATGAACTGAACGGGAAATAAAAGCACAGGGATGAGAGCGATAGATGTCTCCTTTTTTTTGAGAAGCGCTCTCAGAGGAAAGGGAATATTAACGTTCCCTCCCCCTTCCTTCTCCCAGCCAAGCCCATTTCTCACCACTCTCCAGGTTCATCACTGTAAGTGTTATCTTTTGATTAATAATAAATGCTGGATTCCAGTATTACACTCACTTAAACAGTGTGGTTTTAGAGTGGGGAAAAACACCTTAACCTGAGGAGCTGCGGGAAATTCAGAATATGAAACTTTACCCTGGTGAAGCTCGCTTATAAATGTATACATTTATACTACTATCATACTGCTATAACCAAGTTACAGCCCCAAGATTTTTGACATGTAGAGTCAGCACATACCTAAACCTATACCTTCCTGTATGTGCAATATTGTAGAGAATAGTTTAATCTAATGGGACTGAGGGGTAAAAGTAACCCAAAGATGTCAAGACCTTACTGTACAAACCATGACCCCTGCCCATCCACGTTCTAGCCAGCACAGTCAACTCAAACTATCAACCAGTCCCATCCACTAATATCGGCAAGCAGACCAACACCCCATAAACTGCACCTGGGCCCCAAAATCTCCCTTTATTTATACCAGTGAGGCCATAAGTCCCACTCCCTGGAACCCATCTGTCCCCATTTGCATGAAAAGGAAATAGCGGGAATACATGCAAAGTCTGACCAGTTGACTGAAAGGTCACTGTGGCTTTGTACAGCACGAGGGCAAACAAGCCCAGGCCCTGACAGTGTTTATCGGTTAGATCGCTGCATTGATACAGGGAGAGACTCCTTCCCTAAACTAAGGGGAGATCTCCATGTATCTCTACAACTGCCGTCTCCATTTTGCCGCTATTGGGCAGGAGGGTCAGTGAAATGAGGTATCATGAAGGATTTGGCCAATCAGATAAACGTCAATCATTCTGAGATATTTGTGAGATAAACCATTCCACAATATCTCTAGAAACATGCCAAGCCTTTCAGTTGACTAGATAATGGATCACATATGGTGGTGAGTGACGTGATCACAGGGAGGATCAGACACAAACACACCTACTGAACAGTCTACATACACTATTTTGGAAGCCATTTTTGGGATAACACAGTGCTGGGATAAGAGCTTACAGTAACACTTAGAAGACCAAGGGGCTGTGGGACACACACACACACACTGAGAGAAAGTCAGGGCATGTCCACACGATTGCTTGAGTAAGCAAATTAACCAGAGTGATGGCTGAGAAGGCAATTAGACGACAGAAAATCTTTCACCCTGCCAAATTATTTCTTAAAGTCTGTATCACTTCCCTGACAGTTGATGTTCCACTTTCTTTTTCATTATTTATCTATTTTTGCTTTGTGTAAATTCAGCTAAAATACTTCTGAAGTGCTTAATGGTGTTATCGAGAGCCCAGATCTGCTGCCACATGCTGCCTGGTGGTTTCATTTGAGATATTCACGGGCCGGCCCCAAAGAACCGGCGCATTATCAAACGTCTAACGAGACTGACACGGCCAATTATTGACAAATTATTCCTTTAGAGCGCACCCGGCTCCCTTGATGAGCACAGAGTTCCTTGATGAGCACTAGTCCCCCCTTCGTCCTCTGGGCCCGAGGACTCGTGTCTATCAGATTCTATTAAACGCTCAACACTTTGGCGAACAAAGCTGCCCGCGCCTTGCATCGCATTAACTGCTATTATATGCTCATGAACTTTGTTACAATCATTATGGTTCCCCCTTTTATGCTCTTAACAACTCCAACCATTTTTTTGCCACTTGTTATAGGCAGATGAAGGTAAAAAGATGGCTTCGAACCCTCAGAGAACAATATATGTTAAGAAGACAGTTTTCTGAATATGTCAGAAGACTGAAGGGACACCAACTGTGCTGGTTTTACACATATCCTTATCAAATATCACAGCTCTAGGAATTATAAGTTAAAGAATGGGACCCATTTCAATACCCAGAAGCTAATATCTGTAAAGGAACTCATGCTTTATCGGCAATTTGTACTGTGCACTTTTGAGTCTCCAGCCTCCTTATCAATTGCATTGTAATCGGGGGACGTTGAGACATGACACGATGGCTCAGGTGATAGATAGAAGCTGCTGATGAGCTCAGGTGGACAGAGAGGACAAAGGGATCAGGGGATTGAGGGCAAAAGCATGTCTGAGACACATGAGATGAGAACTTTGATACAGATGCAACTGAATAAGAAAATTAGGGAATAGGCCATAAGGGAAAAGGATAGATTTAAAGAGTGAGAGGGGGTAAGAGAGAGAGGGGGGATAGGAACGTGAGCCCTGTGTAGAAAAAACTGTAAATGAGGACAGGAGTGAGGAAAGGGTCAGGACAGAGTGTGTTTCTGGAAAAACAAGGGCTTGACCCACAACCCATGGCTAGTGTCGAGGCTTTTTGTTTTCCAGCCCAGGTTCCTTACTCCCTCTACCAAGTCCACATCCTCTCTAACTAGGGTGTAGTTTCTTAACATTCATCATCGCTGAACTCTGAAACTTTATCAGCTCGGGAGCACGGCGCCACGGACCCGGCCCCGGCTTTCTCAGCTCTCAGATAGGCCTGATAAACACACTGATAGATTACAGTAGATTGTTTTACTTCAGGGGACACTGCTGCTGCTGCTAATACTTAGACAAGACTCACTGGGGAGGGGACCTATGGTGTGTGTGTGTGGGGGGGGGGGGGGGGGGGGGCAAGAGGACAAAGAGGAAAGGGCAAAGAAACAAGACGAGTTGGAGAAAGGGAAAGTGTGTGTGACTTTATTTTGTTTTACCATTTAAAATACCACACAATGCAACAAATACATGTACCAAAATTGTTGAGGATTATATACACAAAATGTCAAAAGACATGTTTCCATTGTGGTCCTGTGTGTGTGTGTGTGTGTGTGTGTGTGTGTGTGTGTGTGTGTGTGTGTGTGTGTGTGTGTGTGTGTGTGTGTGTGTGTGTGTGTGTGTGTGTGTGTGTGTGTGTGTGTGTGTGTGTGCATGTGCGTGCGTGTGTGTTTCTGCGTGTCAGGATTTCCATAAGGAAAAGTGGACATTTGACCGCCAGTATTTCAATTTACTGGACATTTGAGACATTTACCAGACCCATATGCACTGGGTGTGTAACCTGATTAAGGAATCCACCCACGGAGCTCAGAATAACAGAAATCACATTTAGATTTTGGTAATTCATCTTAACGGAACATGCAACGAGAATACAACAGTACGCGTCCTTCTTACCGAATTCCGATGCGGATGTTGAAGATGTTGAATAACTCTCCACATGTACTTTTTCTCAGCCAACAAGACGAGTAACAAACAGCTAATTCACTAGCCTATGTCAATCTATTCTTCCCCATAGTACAAAAGTTGACCTATTCTATTGGTCAGTTTGTCGTTCTGTGCGAGAAAGAAATAGCCTATTCCAAAGCATTGAGGCTGATGCAACAGATCAGGACGTTTAGCTTAAAATTTTAAATAAACTATTATTGATTCACATTATAAGCGCAGCAATGCGCACACGACAATAAGGCTACACATGGCAATAAGGCTACACACGGCAATAAGGCTACGCACGGCAATAAGGCTACGCACGACAATAAGGCTACGCACGGCAATAAGGCTACGCACGGCAATAAGGCTACGCACGGCAATAAGGCTATTTACGGCAATAAGGCTACGCACGGCAATAAGGCTACGCTCGGCAATAAGCGCACTGCACATGCTAGAAGTTCCATGTGACAGAGATGAAAATATCAGTTTGAAATGTAAAAAGATGGGAGATCTAAAGATGCAACAACTAGCATGGGTTGCTAACATGACTAGGATTGTGCCTTTCACTAGTGGACAATTAAATAAAGTTGATTGGCCCTGTCCGGGGGTGTCCTCGGAGTGGGCCACAGTGTCTCCTGACCCCTCCTGTCTCAGCCTCCAGTATTTATGCTGCAGTAGTTTATGTGTCGGGGGGCTAGGGTCAGTTTGTTATATCTGGAGTACTTCTCCTGTCCTATTTGGTGTCCTGTGTGAATCTAAGTGTGCGTTCTCTAATTCTCTCCTTCTCTCTTTCTCTCTCTCGGAGGACCTGAGCCCTAGGACCATGCCCCAGGACTACCTGACATGATGACTCCTTGCTGTCCTCAGTCCACCTGGCTGTGCTGCTGCTCCAGTTTCAACTGTTCTGCCTTATTATTATTCGACCATGCTGGTCATTTATGAACATTTGAACATCTTGGCCATGTTCTGTTATAATCTCCACCCGGCACAGCCAGAAGAGGACTGGCCATCCCACATATGCTCTCTCTAATTCTCTCTTTCTTTCTTTCTCTCGGAGGACCTGAGCCCTAGGACTATGCCCCAGGACTACCTGACATGATGACTCCTTGCTGTCCCCAGTCCACCTGACTGTGCTGCTGCTCCAGTTTCAACTATTCTGCCTTATTATTATTCGACCATGCTGGTCATTTATGAACATTTGAACATCTTGACCATGTTTTGTTATAATCTCCACCCGGCACAGCCAGAAGAGGACTGGCCACCCCACATAGCCTGGTTCCTCTCTAGGTTTCTTCCTAGGTTTTGGCCTTTCTAGGGAGTTTTTCCTAGCCACCGTGCTTCTACACCTGCATTGCTTGCTGTTTGGGGTTTTAGGCTGGGTTTCTGTACAGCACTTTGAGATATCAGCTGATGTACGAAGGGCTATATAAATAAATTTGATTTGATTTGATTTTAAAACCAATAGAACATGAGAGAATTAGAGTTTAATTAATTAATTTAACCTTTATTTAAGGCTAGGGAGTAACGGATTACAAAATAAATCTGTTACGTTACCAGAAAAATATTGTAATCAGATTACAGACACTTTTGAAAAGCTAGATTACTTCGTGGATTACTTTTAAATTTAGAAAGGATGTTTGCGAGAAAAAACATATTTCACATTTCTCTGTTTTCTCAATGACATTCAGCATTGAAAAAAGGAGTAAAGTTAAGTTTGTTCCACCTGAGTGAGTCTGACTACAAGTCAGAGACAACTATGATGACACACCAAATGTGTTTGATGGATCGTGGGAAAAGAGCAGGAATAGGTTATTGTGGGCTACAGTCCACGCTATGTCTTCCAATGGTGCGACTGCTGTTGGCATCCAAAGATTATCCAACTTGAATAAACACTTGGAGGTAAGGATGACAGCAGTGGTGTAGTTTACAGCGATACAGATATCACTTACTATTGATATCTTCAAATGCACTGATGTGAATCACACTGCTGCTCTCTCAACTAGCTATTTGCGCCTTACGGATTGGCTGTTCACAAATCTAAATGTGTATTTGAACCCAATAATGGTTGAATTCAAGAAGTTTAAGCTGCCTATCATTAATTGTTTTTGAAACCAGTGAACAGCTAGTGAAAAATGTGCTCTAGCAACAGCTGCACAGTGCGGATCCCAGCCTATGGAGAAAAAAGTTGGGCTTTTATTGCTCAATCTAATTCATGCTAAAAAAATACATAAATCCATAGGTCTAATGGACACATGCCCAAACTCGCACACTTTTGATATACTTAAAGGGGCAATCTGTAGTTGCTACATGTATTTTTGGATTTATAAATTATATATATCCATTAATTCTTGCAGAATATAACTTATAAATGAGCTTAGTTTAATCAACTGTCACACTCTATGAGAACCCAAAACATATACTTGTTTTTCTCTAATGTTTGTAAAAATTGTAAATGTAAACAAACACTGTATAGACTCATAATATGGTTAAAACAATAATGTTGATATCATGGAAGGCTAGTCCTTGCATCCATAGCTCTGTTTATTAATCTGAGAGTGGTTACATTTCTCCAGGCCCATCCCTCAGCTTTTTACCAAGAGAGGTGGGGCGACCATTTTGTTATTGTTATTGTTTCATCTGTGGATTTGCCCTTTAAACAGCTGCATATTATCAAGATATAAAAGTGTCACCAAAAAAAGGTAAACAATAGACCTATAGCAAATGCAGAGACCTATAGCAAATGCAGCATATGGCATTCATTTTCACATGTAAATAGCACTTTTCAGTAGTGCTCAAAGCATGCCATTCCATGAGCAGAGCATTTGTTTCTCAATTCGAATCAATGAGCCCCATCAGTCCTCCATGACAACAAAATCATAAACAACAGAATAGGGCTGGCTAATAGGTCCTTAGTTTTTGGGGTTATACTCAGGTAAAACAATTTAGCTAATCTGTACTTCCATATTTCCTAGTCCTATTCTTGAAGATCAAGGGGTATAACATTTATTGGAATGACTGGAATTCTGACAGACTTTGATATTTAATGTAAAGATATAATTGAATAGTTTTATTATATGTAGTAAAAAGCGATGGGTTAGAAGAAGCCTATATAACCAACCCATAAAGTACAATTTAACATCCATATATGGCCAGCTATGTAAACTTTAAAAATGAATTATCCTGCAATAGATGTCGTTCAATTGGTAACATACATTTTTGTCTTCTTCTAATGTCTCTTAAGGAGAAGGTAATCTAAAAGTAATTGAATGTAATCAGATTCCATTACTAAGTATGGGTAATCCAGAAGGTATGTTACGGATTACAATTTTGGACAGGTAACTAGTAACTGTAATGGATTACATTTAGAAAGTAACCTACCCAACCATGGAAAAAAAATAGAGGAGCTCTTTTTAATTGCAGCCATCAAAAATGTTTTTTAACATGCAATTTAATTTAAAATTGTTGCGCAATGATTGGGTTTATAAAAGCACATTTCACTCCAGCAGCAACTGGAGCTATAGCAGCAGTTGTTGCACTTTCCAACAGATTTTCCACATAAACTAGACTCTGTATGCTATGCGCGTGTGATAAATAAGAATCATATGGCTAACAAAAATACACACCAAACAATTTAATTACACTAAATTATGGAAATTAACCCCATAGACCGATAAGAATGACCGGTCAAATGTATTTGTATCAACTGGTATTTTCATCAATGGGATTTTTTTCTTCTCCGGGACAATTGACCGGCACCAATTTTGTTTATCGGCCGAAAGCCGGCTGTTACCGGCTAATGGAAACACTGGTGTGTCCGTGTGAGTGTGGGGATAACGTTCTCTGGGCTTAGTATTGATGACGGAGAAACAAACCAAAGGCAAAGAATAAGGAGGTATATCTTACTCAGAAATATCGTATTCCATGAACTAGTACAGGGATGGGCAACTGGCGGCCCGCCGGCCACCCTCCTTTTGTAGGTACCAGAGCGCCAAGCCTGATACCAAAAGGCTCCTTAACAGCTTCTACCCCCAAGCCATAACACTGCTGAATAGTTAATCAAATGGATACCCTACTTTTTGCATTGACTCCCTTATTTTATTATTATTTATTATAATTTTTTGCTCTGACTCTCTTGCACAGGCTTGATGTACACTCACTGGACTCTAACCACAAATCCACACATACTACACTGACACTCCAAAACACACACACACACACACACGCACACGCACACACACATTCACATTCCTTCACACACGCTGCTGCTACTCTCTGTTTACTATCTATGCATAGTCACTTTACCAGTACCAACATGTACAGTTGAAGTCGGAAGATAAAATATACTTTAGCCAAATACATTTAATCTCAGTTTATCCACAATTCCTGACAGTTAATCCTAGTAAAAAAAATCCCTGTTTTAGGTCAGTTAGGACCACCACTTTATTTTAAGACTGTGAAATGTCAGAATAATAGCAGAGAGAATGATTTATTTCAGCTTTTATTTATTTCCTCACATTCCCAGTGGGTCAGACATTTACATACACTCAATTAGTATTTGGTAGCATTGCCTTTACATTCTTTAACTTGGGTCAAACGTTTCAGGTAGCCTTCCACAAGCTTCCCACAATAAATTGGATGAATTTTGGCCCATTCCTCCTGACAGAGCTGGTGTAGGCCTCAGGTTTATAGGCCTCCTTGCTCGCACACACTTCGTCAGTTCTGCCCACAAATTTTCTATAGGATTGAGGTCAGGGCTTTGTGATGGTCACTACAATACCTTGACTTTTATGTCCTTAAGCCATTTTGCGACCAAGCTTTAACTTCCTGACTGATGTCTAGAGATGTTGCTTCAATATATCCACATAATTTTCCATCCACATGCCATCTTTTTTTGTGAAGTGCACCAGCCCCTCTTGCAGCAAAGCACCCCCACAACATGATGCTGCCACCCCCATGCTTCATGGTTGGGATGGTGTTCTTCGGTTGCAAGCCTCCCCGTTTTTCCTCCAAACATACCGATGGCCATTATGGCCAAACAGTTCTATTTTTGTTTCATCAGACCAGAGGACATTTCTCCAACAAGTACGATCTTTGTCCCCATGTGCAGTAGCAAACCGTAGTCTGGCTTTTTATGGCAGTGGCATCTTCCTTGCTGAGCGGCCTTTCAGGTTATGTCGATATAGGACTCATTTTAATGTGGATATAGATATAGATTCCTCCAGCATCTTCACAAGGTCCTTTGCTGTTGTTCTGGGATTGTTTTGCACTTTTCACACCAAAGTACGTTCATCTAGGAGACAGAACGCGTCTCCTTCCTGAGAGGTATGACGGCTGCGTGGTCCCATGGTGTTTATACTTGCGTACTATTGTTTCTACAGATGAACGTGGTACCTTCCGGCGTTTGGAAATTGCTCCCAAGGCTGAACCAGACTTGTGGAGGTCCACAATTTGTTTTCTGAGGTCTTGCTGAGGTCAATTAGCCTATCAGAAGCTTCTAAAGCCATGACATAATTTTCTGGAATGTTACAAGCTATTTAAAGGCACAGTCAACTTAGTGTATGTAAACCTCTGACCCACTGGAATTGAGATACAGTGAATTATAAGTGAAATAATCTGTCTGTAAACAATTGTTGGTAAAATGTATTGTGTCATGCACTGACTTGCCAAAACTATAGTTTGTTAACAAGAAATTTGTGGAAAGGTTGAAAAACAAGTTTTAATGACTCCAACCCAATTTCCGACTTCAACTGTACATATTACCTCAATAACCTAGACTACCGCGTAGCCCTGCACATTGACTTGGTACCCGGTACCCCCTGTATATATCCTCATTAATTGTTATTTTTATTGTGTTGCTATATTTCCTTTAGTTTATTTAGCACATTTTTTTACTCTGCGTTGTTGGTTAAGGGCTCGTGAGTAAGTATTTCATGGTAAGGTCTACTACACCTGTTGTATTCTGTGCTTGTGACAAATACAATTTGATTTCATTTGAGAAACACCTCCACCCCACCTCCTGCCTCCCCAACTGGCCTGAAACAGAGCCTGTCTGCCCCAGGACTCGGCCACCATCACCTGCCTGCAAAGACACACACACTGATGCACAGACACACACACAGACCAGAAGCACAAAGAGCAGAGGAAACCTGACCCTGCCACAGGGGTGGGGGATGGAGCACCAAGTGACCTACGGTTTAAAACAGGGTCAAGTGTGAAACACAAGGACTCCACACAAAGACTTGTCTACCTACTGTAGCAATCTACACCAAGACAGAGATCAAGACAGAGCTAAACCAAGACAGAGACTGCTCTCTTCCATTTGCTTATCTGTTGAAATTCATTTTAAATTCATCTATTTGTTTCTTTGCTCTTCTGGATGTCACATCACCTGGTTATTCAGGTTGATATCATACTAGAGTGAACGATTACACGGAGGCCATTTAGAGACCGTAAGAGAAACCAGAGAAGACTAGTTAAATACCAGGAAAACACTACTGAGAATAAGAACCAGGGAAACAGTACTGAGAATTAGAGCTATTGTATTACAACATGGGTGGCAGGTAGCCTAGTTGTTAAGAGCGTTGGGCCAGTAACCGAAAGAATGCTGGTTCGAACCCCCGAGCTGATTAGGTGAAAAATCTGCCATTGTGCCCTTGAGCAAGGCACTTAACCCTAATTGCTCCTGTAAGTAGCTCTGGATAAGAGTGTCTGGTAAATGACTAAAATGTCAAATGTGCAATTAGTGATTAGGGTGTAAAGCAGTGTCGGGGGATGGCCTCCCCCTCTTTGTTGTGAGGGGAGAGGAGGAGTAGCTCCTCAGCAGAAACCTAACAATAACCAGACCTGCTGTCGTCTACGGCAACGCCAACCTGTCGTCTACGGCAACACAGGCCTGTCCACTGTGTTCCTGCCTCTCTATTAGTGTCAGCCTTATCTAAGCCAAGCAGCTCTCTATGTCTCTGTGGATCATAAGGAGGCGGGGCTTTGGTCTGAGCAGAAAGACATAGAGGGGGAAAGGGTTAAACAAGGTCCTATCTCCTAACACAACAACTACCACACCAACTAAGCTCTCACACAATGCTAATCCTTTAATATATATAAAAAAAATTAAACAATCACTGAGGGGAAGAAAAACAAATAGCTCCCTATATTCTTCTTAATTTTTGCGTCAACATTTTATCACCCTCCCCATTAATAATCTGTGCGGTAATTTATTTATTTCTCCTTTTTGTTTCTGCCATTTTGGTGGAGCGAGATAAAGGGGTAAAAAACCAACAGAAGGGCTAGGAGAGTGAAAAATAGAGATAGATAACATTGATATCAACTCCTACACAACACAGTCATTCCCTTATCTAGGCTTTTTATCGCAGTTTCAGGCTTTTTTCGCATCCACTCCCCGTTCTTTGTGGCCTAACTGAAAAAGGACTACTGCCCTTAAAAATTAAGTCAGGTTTTGGTATAAACTTAACCTTATGCACACTTTTTTACAGGCCTGTTAATGTGAATAACTCAGCAGCAGGGTTAACTATTGTGAAATGGTCACAGGGGAGTGTGGGAAAAATTCAAAGACAGTTCCTTTGAACCAGTGGGAGAGTAGTACACACTTGGCAGCAGATACAGTCTCACCCTATCCTACCACAAAGTCATGTTTCAAAGAAAAGGAAAAAAACTATTTCACATGAACTTATCATTTCTTTCTCTCAGACACACACAGAAAAAAAAACTCTGTAATCTATCAAGGTCAGTTACTGTGTCTTGAACAAACAGCACGTTGTTCCAGGCCGGTGTTCTCCCAATGGCTACAGGTAAGCCTATGTCTGTCTGTCAGGAAGGAGCCTTTTTCTCCCCCTCGGGTCCGGGTCGGGTCCAGTTTGATTGTCATCGGTTCTCAGTTCTACGACACTACAGCTGATAGACCCGAGTGGACCCAAATGGACCCGACAACAGCTCTGCATAGCCTATAGCATATTTATTTTATGCTAATAAGGTTCATTTATTGACTTATAGCCAACATATAAAATACCTATTCGTTAACTAGAAGAGCAACTTGCCTGATTAACATTTTTTCATTTATTATCAGGTCCAATCGGGTCGGGTATAGGTCTGGTTGTTGTCGGGTCCATTTGGGTTCGGGAGTGATTGTTCTCGGGTCCCACTTTTTTTTAATGACTAGGTCCGTCCAGGTCAGATTGTCCTCGGTTCCATTCAACTTTTTGGACCCGAGAAGACCTCTTCTCTTCACCCCTAAAGGAGACAACCACTCACTTCCTGTTCTGAGGCTCTAACTAGGCCCAAACATGTGGGTTCAAGTTCCACTGTGACTGTGAGAGAGGGGTGGGACTTTTTACTAGAGGGATAGGCCAGTGAGTTGTTGCCATGTGCAGTCTATGAACTCTTGTCTAGCTCTTGTCTATGTGAGTTACAGGCTACGTGAACATGTTGTCTGACTCAAAGCTACCACACAAATACAACAGAGAGACAGTAAACAGGAAGAGGGACATCATCATATTACAATACAGGAAGAGGAAGCATGGGGAGAATTTCACTCCTAATGGAACACAAATAATGAGGGAAGGAGAGCAGAGAAGAGGGTGGAGGAGAGAGGACAGGAGTAATGATAGACAGACAAAGTAAGGGGAGAGAGAAAGACATCAGGAGGGACAGGGAATGTGGACAAAAAGCAAATGGGGTTAAAGGATTTGGATGCTGGAAGTCAATCCATCAGTGATCATCAGTGATCATCCTGTTATCATACTGGAGCAGTGATAGAAACTCAACCTGGAAAAGCCTGTAAATTTGATGGGAGTTCATTGGGTCGTAGATAGGGCTGCTGCCCACGCTCTGCACTGCTTCCTCTGGCCTCGCTGGTAATAGAGGGCTCGGACATCTAACACAGCATGACCCTATTATGTGTACATATGCAACCTAGATGTATAATGGGCCTCCACACTACATTACATTCAAACTTTCCCAATTATACTACCATCATTCTCTATATCCCATTCCTATCTCTATCCCTCCCTATTATTCCTCTGCTTCCTACCCTGCTCTCTCTCAAAAAGGCCAGCATAGAAAGAGAAATTAAAAGAGGAGAGGTTTTTCTCCCTTTCAAGATAGAGGGAGAAAGAGAGAGGGAGAGAGCGAGAGAGAGATAGAAAGAGGGAGAAAAAAAAACAATTTATCTGTGTATTATCAAGAAAGGCAGACACTTTAATCAGTCAGCTATGAAGTCAGTATTTCCATTCTTATCTGTCGCAGGAGTGGAAATGGAGAGCAGATAGCGCTCTGGGAGCCCATCGGTGGGCAGGAATGATAATGGGGGAGAGAGGGCTGGCTATTGGACCGCTGTGTCAGCGCTATCTGCACCCATTATCAACAGCCTTATCAACACTACCATCAGCCAAGCTGTAATGGGGCCAGTTCAACTTTCCACATTATCATACCGCCAAGACCTGGTTCAGTGAGGCTAGAGGTCTGACTGGAGACAGAGAGAGAGACAGAGACAGGGAGAAAGAGAAGGAGGGAGAGATAGAATGAGAAAGGGGGTGATAGCAAGGGGGGCTGCTGCAAGAGAATGAGGGATAAAGATAGAGTGAATAAAAAAGAACAACTGGTGGATCGAGAAGAAAAGAGAGCAATGAGGAGAATAAAGGGTAGGGACATTTTGAAAAACAGAGACCAAGAACCAATGTATATAAACCCTGGACTGCTGATGCTATGCATTGGCCATTGAAAGGCTTTGAAGCCACCGGTCGGCCATACTGGCAATCGCCAAAAGGAGAAATCCTCGATAGCAGGGTTTCCGGCCCAGTTCTAAATTGGTTTAAGAGCTATTTAACCTCTTAGAGCTCTAGGGGCGCTATTTCATTTTTGGATAAAAAACGTTCCCGTTTTAAGCGCGATATTTTGTCACGAAAAGATGCTCGACTATGCATATTCTTGACAGTTTTGGAAAGAAAACACTCTGAAGTTTCAGAATCTGCAAAGATTTTGTCTGTAAGTGCCCCAGAACTCATTCTACAGGCGAAACCAAGATGATGCATCACCCAGGAATTAGCAGAATTTCTGAAGCTCTGTTTTCCATTCTCTCCTTATATGGCTGTGATTGCGCAAGGAATGAGCCTACACTTTCTGTCGTTCGCCCAAGGTCTTAGCAGCATTGTGACGTATTTGTAGGCATATCATTGGAAGATTGGCCATAAGAGACTACATTTTCCAGAGGTCCGCCCGGTGTCCTTTGTCTAAATTTGTGCGTAATCTTCAGGTGCGGGCATTTTCTCCTGGGATTCAGGAGAGAAAGCATGTGTCCAAGAACGATGTATCAATGAAGAGATATGTGAAAAACACCTTGAGGATTGATTCTAAACAACGTTTGCCATGTTTTCAGTCGATATTATGGAGTTAATTTGGAAAAAAGTTTGCGTTTTGAGGACTGAATTTATGGATTTTTTTTGGTAGCCAAATGTGATGTATAAAACGGAGCTATTTCTAATACACAAGGAATCTTTTTGGAAAAACTGAGCATCTGCTATCTAACTGAGAGTATCCTCATTGAAAACATCAGAAGTTCTTCAAAGGTAAATGATTTTATTTGAAGGCTTTTATGTTTTTGTTAATGTTGCGTGCTGGATGCTAACGCTAATGCTAACGCTAAATGCTAACGCGAAATGCTAACTCTAGCTAGCTACTTTTACACAAATGATTGTTTTCCTATGGTTGAGAAGCATATTTTGAAAATCTGAGATGACAGTGTTGTTTACAAAAGGCTAAGCTTGAGAGATGGCATATTTATTTCATTTCATTTGCGATTTTCATAAATAGTTAACGTTGTGTTATGCTAATGAGCTTGCTGATAGATTTACACAATCCTGGATACAGGGGTTTTTTCATAGCTAAACGTGACGCAGAAAACGGAGCGATTTGTCCTAAACAAATAATCTTTCAGGAAAAACTGAACATTTGCTATCTGAGAGTCTCCTCATTGAAAACATCTGAAGTTCTTCAAAGGTAAATGATTTTTTTGAATGCTTTTCTGTTTTTTTGTGTAAATGTTGCCAGCTGAATGCTAATGCTAAATGCTACGTTAGCCATCAATACTGTTACACAAATGCTTGTTTTGCAATGGTTGAGAAGCATATTTTGAAAATCTGAGATGACAGTGTTGTTAACAAAAGGCTAAGCTTGAGAGCTAGCATATTTATTTCATTTCATTTGCGATTTTCATGAATAGTTAACGTTGCGTTATGGTAATGAGCTTGAGTCTGTATTCACGAACCCGGATCCGGGATGGGGAGATCAGAAAGGTTAACCGATCAATAGTTTTTTTTGTCACCGTTGGTGAACATACAGTTGAAGTAAGAAGTTTACATACACTTAGGTTGCAGTCATTAAAACTTGCTTTTCAACCACTCCACAAATTTCTTGTTAACAAACTACAGTTTTGGCAAGTTGGTTAGGACATCTACTCTCTGCATGACACAAGTCATTTTTCCAACAATTGTTTACAGACAGATTATTTCACTGTATCACAATTCCGGTGGGTCAGAGGTTTACGTACACTAAGTTGACTGTGCCTTTAAACAGCTTGGAAAATTCCCGAAAATTACGTCATGGCTTTAGAAGCTTCTGATAGGCTAATTGACCTCAGAAAGACTGTCACTTCCTGACCTTAGAGAGCCTTTTTATGTTTCTATTTTGTTTGGTCAGGGTGTGATTTGGGTGAGCATTCTGTTCTGATTTCAATGTTTTGTGTTTCTATGTTTTGGCCGGGTATGGTTCTCAATCAGGGACAGCTGTCTATCGTTGTCTCTGATTGGGAATCATACTTAGGCAGCCTTTTTCCCTTTTGTTATTGTGGGAAGTTATCTTTGTTAGTGGCACTATAGCCCTTGTAAGCTTCACGGTCATTTCTTTTTTTCTTGTTTTGTTGGCGTCATTGATATAAATAAAGTAATGTACGCTCACCACGCTGCGCTTTGGTCCACTTCTTCTTCAGACGATCGTGACAGAACATCCAACCACAAACGGACCAAGCAGCGTGGTAAGGAGGACTGGACATGGGAGGACATCCTGGACGGCAAAGGATCCTGGACGTGGGAGATCCTGGCCGAAAGGGATCGCGGGCAGCGTGGTACTGGTAATGCACTGTGTTATGCGGTGGAGCGCACGGTGTCTCCAGTGCGCGTTCACAGCCCGGTGCGCTATATCCCAGCTCCCAGCATCGGCCGGGCTAGAGTGGGCATCCAGCCAGGACGGATGGTACCAGCTCAGCACTCCTGGCCTCCAGTGCGTCTCTACGGCCCGGGATATCCTGCGCCGGCTCTGCGCACTGTGTCTCCGGTGCGTCTCCATAGCCCAGTACATCCTGTGCCAGCACCCCGCAGGTGCCGGGCTAGGGTGAGCATCCAGCCAGGACGGGTTGTGCCAACTCTGCGCTCCAGACCTCCGGTGCGGCTCCACGACCCAGTATATCCTGCGCCTGCTCCACGCACCAGGCATCTAGTGTGTCTCTCCAGCCCGGTGAGTCCTGTGCCTGCTCCACGGACCAGGCCTCCGGTGTGTCTCCCCAGCCTGGTGAGTCCTGTGCCTGCTCCATGGATCGATCGAAGCCTCCAGTGATGATCCATGGCACGAAGCCTCCAGTGATGATCCATGGCACGGAGCCTCCAGCGATGATCCATGGCACAGAGCCTCCAATGATGATCCAGGGCCCGGAGGCTTCAGTGATGATCCATGGCACGAAGCCTCCAGTGATGATCCATGGCACGAAGCCTCCAGTGATGATCCATGGCACGGAGCCTCCAGTGATGATCCAGGGCCCGGAGGCTTCAGTGAGGATCCATGGCAGGAAGCCTCCAGCGACGGCCTCCAGTCTGGAGCCTCCAGCTTTGGTCCCCAGTCCGGAGCCTCCAGCGACGGCTTCCAGTCCGGAGCCACCAGCGACGGTCCCCAGTCCGGGACCCGCAGCGGGGGTTCCCAGTCCGGGGCCCGCAGCGAGGGTCCCCAGTCCGGGGCCCGCAACGAGGGTCCCCAGTCCGGGGCCCGCAACGAGTGTCCCCAGTCCGGGGCCCGCAACGAGGGTCCCCAGTCCGGGGCCCGCAACGAGGGTCCCCAGTCCCGGCCAAAACATGGAAACACAAAACATAGAAATCAGAACATAGAATGCCCATGTCCGTACAGTGAGACGCCTAAGACAGCGCTAAAGGTAGACAGGACGGACAGCTGATTGTCCTCGCAGTGGCAGACCATGTGTAACAGCACCTGCACAGGATCAGTACATCCAAACATCACACCTGTGGGACAGGTACAGGATGGCAACAACAACTGCCCGAGTTACACCAGGAACGCATAATCCCTTCATCGGTGCACAGAATGTCCGCAATAGGCTGAGAGAGGCTGGACTGAGGGCTTGTAGGCCAGTTATAAGGCAGTTCCTCACCAGACATCACCGGCAACAACGTTACCTATGGGCACAAACCCACCGTAGCTGGACCAGGCAGGACTGGCAAAAAGTGCTCTTCTCTGACGAGTCGCGGTTTTGTCTCACCAGGGGTGATGGTCGATTTGCATTTATCGTTGAAAGAATGAGCGTTACACCGAGGTTTGTATTCTTGAGCGAGATCGATTTGGAGGTGGATGGTCCGTCATGGTCTGGGGCGGTGTGTCACAGTATCATTGGACTGAGCTTGTTGTTGCACTCTCAACGCTGTGCGTTACAGGGAAGACATCCTCCCCTCCCTCATGTGGTACCCTTCCTGTACGCTCATCCTGACATGACCCTCCAGCATGACAATGCCTCCAACAATACTGCTCGTTCTGTGCGTGATTTCAGCAAGAGGAATGGCAGTGTTCTGCCATGGCCAGCGAAGAGCCCAGATCTTCGGGGGGTGAGGGCTAGGGCCATTCCCCCCAGAAATGTCCGGGAACTTGCAGGTGCCTTGGTGGAAGAGTGCGGTAACATCTCACAGCAAGAATTGGCAAATCTGGTGCAGTCCATGAGAAGGAGATGCACTGTAGTACTTAATGCAGCTGGTGGCCACACCAGATACTGACTGTTACTTTTGATTTTGACACCCCTTTGTTCAGGGACACATTATCATGTTAAATTTGCTGAAAATAAACGCAGTTGACAGTGAGAGAACGTTTCGTTTTTGCTGAGTTTATTTGTGACACGTGACCGGCTGCAAGTCCCACCTCTCCATCTCCTCATTGGTTTTTAGGAGCATATACCCACGTAGGTGATTGAAAGATGAACTGAGTGAACCACACTCCAGTCCAGTTGGTGGGTCGCCGGCCGCACCTTAAAGTTGGTTGCCAACCACCATATAAAGTCCAAAGAAGAAGAAGACTGAAGGAGGAGAGATTACACGAAACTAACTAGGTTGACCCTTTTATCTGTGGATTATTTGTCGGATTAGAGGACTTTGTGTATTTCAGGTAAAATAACAACCCAATGTTTATATCCCAGGACAAATTATCTAGCTAAATTACCATGAATGTTTCATGCGTTTCGACCTGTCACCAAATATAGTTGGTTCAGAGTTTGTTTTGATATTTCAACCTGCGTGTCCTGATCAACATGCACGCTATGGCGCACGAGGACGCGCGCGGTCTAGTCAGCATGTAAAGGTGCTTTTGAGTTGTTCTGTTTTTTTATCCTCTTATGTTTGTTGTGTTGTAAGCAACAACATAAAATGAAATATTTGTTTCTTCTTTTTTTTCTGTGAAGCACATTGCATATCTGAAATTTACTGTATAAATAAAGCTTGATTTGATTTGATTTCTCAAACTCGATCCTGCCAATGCACCCTTGTCCCAACCAAGCAAAATCAAATAAAATCAAATTGTATTTGTCACATGCGCCGAATACAACAGGTGTAGACTTTACAGTGAAATGCTTACTTACAAGCCCAAACAATGCAGTTTTAAGAAAAAAAAATGTTAAAGTATTTCCTAAAATAAACTGAAGTAAAAAATAACACATAATTAAGGAGCAGCAATAAAATAACAGTAGCAAGGCTATATACAGGGGGTACCGGTCCAGAGTCGATGTGCGGGGGCACAGGTTAGTCGAGCACCCAAGCTAACTGGCTAAAGTTGGCTAGCTTTCTAGCTAGCTACTTCTAGACACAAATGAGAGAACACCTCACTCTGACCATTTTACTCACCATAGCATAGCTGGTTAGGCTGTTTACATGTTATCTAGAGCGTTCTTGACTAGCTATTACTTTTTTTGTCTATGTTTGCTGACATTAGTCATATTCAGCGGGTGTTGCACTTTTGTAAATTAATTTGTTATTCTGCGCTCTGGCACACTCAGACGAGAGTGCTCTGAAATCGGAGTAGATAGCATATCTCTTGAGTTCGCAAATTCACTCTGGCTAACTGGATAACAGTCGTTCAAGTTCTTGCTAGCTAACCAAATGACACCTGCATCTCTAGCTGTGTATAGCCACAGAAAAACGATATGAGAGGAAAAAGTCAGTCACTCACCCACTCCTCCAATAGCATGACATGACTTAGGCTCTAAGGCCTATTAGCCATGTTATGACTGACTTGTGGTCATTGCCCTTGCTAGTTTGATTGTATTGACATTCCCAGACTTAGTTGCATTTGTCCATTTACTTCCAAAATATTGAGTCATTGAAACTGAAACACTGAATCCCGAATGGAGGCAGCAAACAAAAGCTATGATTTACAACCTGATAGCAATATTTGTTGGACTACCAAGCATTGAACTGCATCCATCTATTCTGCCAATAATGCCTTAGTTGTACGTCATGGAATATTGAGTCAAATATAATCTATTTTTAAAGCCTTATATATAGTTGGTATTGTAGCATAAACTGGGAATGTTATACTTTTGTCTGTTTGTTTCATATCTGCAGAAAAGTGAAAACGCTGTCCGTTCCACTTTAAGGTGTCTGCAATAGAATAAATGTGGCAAAAATTAATATATGCATTTCTATAGCATTAAAATATTTTTTACAATGGTGGGGGAGTGCCAAGATGGAAGCACGGTGGCTTCATAGTCTACAGAGGTTGAACTGGCTGCGAACAGACACTGTAGGTTAGTCCATGTCCTAAAAGGATGGCAATGATGTTAGACATCTGATTGCCAACGGATGTCATTAAACCACCCGATTGCTCTTCCCTCTCTTCCTCTTCCCCATTTGTACTCTCTTGTCGTTCATTGAATGTCAAGAAGGAAACTTCTTCATCTACACACTATTTAAAGGAAAGGAGTTTCAGTTGTGGTCATACTGTCTGACTCAATCTGCCATGTTGTTCCCTCATCTCATCTGGGCACAATTATGTATTTCATTATGTGCACGTACAGTATCAATAAGATACTAAGAGAGGGAAGATATAAGATAGTTTGTCATGGCTGCCTATTGGAAGATAACAAAGGTAGTGGTGTGTAACATGATGTCTGAACTACATCATCTCTCTCCTCACAACAGAATGATTTCCCAATGAGAAGGGGTGACAAGAAGTGATGAGACACTGGACTTGAAGAAGCCTAGTAATGAGTGGGGTGGACAAAGACACCATCTAACCCATCATCACTATTTCTCATTTTTAAGTTTTTACTTATTTCTCTTTTCTTTGCTCACTCAACCGTTCCCATTTCTTACTGTACATTAGAAACCTGAACACCGAAAAGTACATTTCTATGATGTGTTAGTCCTGTGTGGTTCAGCTGGTAGAGCATGGCACTTGCAACACTGTGTTCGATTCCCACAGGGGACTAGTAGAAAAAAATATGAAAATGTATGCATTCACTACTGTAAGTCACTCTGGATAAGAGCGTCTGCTAAATATGTTAAATGTGTTATGTCCCATCTGTGGCCCCTACCACAAGTATCTAAATTAGAGGTCGACCGATTAATCGGAATGGCCGATTAATTAGGGCCGATTTCAAGTTCTCATAACAATCGGAAATCGGTATTTCTGGACACTAATTTGGCCGATTTTTAAATAATTTTTTCACCTTTATTTAATCTTTATTTAACTAGGCAAGTCAGTTAAGAACACATTCTTATTTTCAATGACGGCCTAGGAACGGTGGGTTAACTGACTTGTTCAGGGGCAGAACGACAGATTTTTACCTTGTCAGCTCGGGGATTCAATCTTGCAACCTTACAGTGAAGTAGTCCAACGCTCTAACCACCTGATTACATTGCATTCTATGGGGAGCCTGCCTGTTACGCAAATGCAGTAAGCCAAGGTAAGTTGCAAACTAGCATTAAACTTATCTTATAAAAAACAATCAATCAATCAATCATAATCACTAGTTAACTACACCTGGTTGATGACAATACTAGTTTATCTAGCGTGTCCTGCGTTGCATATAATCGATGCGGTGCGTATTCGTGAAAAAGGACTGTCGTTGTTCCAATCTTCCAATGGGAAGAAGGATGTAGCCAAATACAGGACCATTCTGAAAGAAAACCTGATGGAGTCTGCAAAAGACCTGAGACTGGGACGGAGATTTGTCTTCCAACAAGACAATGATCCAAAACATAAAGCAAAATCTACAATGGAATGGTTCAAAAATAAACATATCCAGGTGTTAGAATGGCCAAGTCAAAGTCCAGACCTGAATCCAATCGAGAATCTGTGGAAAGAACTGAAAACTGCTGTTCACAAATGCTCTCCATCCAACCTCACTGAGCTCGAGCTGTTTTGCAAGGAGGAATGGGAAAAAAATTCAGTCACTCGATGTGCAAAACTGATAGAGACATACCCCAAGCGACTTACAGCTGTAATCGCAGCAAAAGGTGGCGCTACAAAGTATTAACTTAAGGGGGCTGAATAATTTTGCACGCCCAATGTTTCAGTTTTTGATTTGTTAAAAAAGTTTGAAATATCCAATAAATGTCGTTCCACTTCATGATTGTGTCCCACTTGTTGTTGATTCTTCACAAAAAAATACAGTTTTATATCTTTATGTTTGAAGCCTGAAATGTGGCAAAAGGTCGCAAAGTTCAAGAGGGCCGAATACTTTCGCAAGGCACTGTATATGCAACAGTTTGGGCTGCCTAATTTGCCATAATTTTACGTCATTATGACATAACATTGAAGGTTGTGCAATGTAACAGGAATATTTAGACTTATGGATGCCACCCGGAACGGTTCCGTATTTCACTGAAAGAATAAACGTCTTGTTTTCGAGATGATAGTTTCCGGATTCTACCATATTAATGACATTAGGCTCGTATTTCTGTGTGTCATTATGTTATAACTAAGTCTATGATTTGATAGAGCAGTCTGACTGAGCGGTGGTAGGCACCAGCAGGCTCGTTAGCATTCATTCAAACAGCACTTTCGTGCATTTTGCCAGCAGCTCTTCGTTGTGCTTCAAGCATTGCGCTGTTTATGACTTCAAGCCTATCAACTCCCGAGATTAGGCTGGTGTAACCGATGTGAAATGGCTAGCTAGTTAGCTAATAGCGTTTCAAACGTCACTCGCTTTGAGACTCGGGAGTGGTTGTTCCCCTTGCTCTGCATGGGTAACGCTGCTTCGAGGGTGGCTGTTGTCGATGTGTTCCTGGTTCGAGCCCAGGTAGGAGCGAGGAGAGGGACAGAAGCTATACTGTTACACTGGCAATACTAAAGTGCCTATAAGAACATCCAATAGTCAAAGGTTAATGAAATACAAATGGTATTGAGAGAAATAGTCCTATAATTCCTTTAATAACTACAACCTAAAACTTCTTACCTGGGAATATTGAAGACTCATGTTAAAAGGAACCACCAGCTTTCATATGTTCTCATGGTCTGAGCAAGGAACTGAAACGTTACGATTCTTACATGGCACATATTGCACTTTTGTTTTTGCATTATTTAAACCATTGGTCCTCCAATAATCGGTATCGGTATCGGCGTTGAAAAATCATGATCGGTCGACCTCTAATCTAAATCCCTCTGCCTACACAACTGTCTTTGACTGACAGGTCCCTTTTCAGCCACAGGGCAAGAACACACATGGTTTACACAAGCATAATGCAAACCAGAGAAAGATCATTCACAATGGCACTCCATTCCCTACATAGTGCAGTACTATCAGAAAAAACAGAACATCTAGAACATTAAAGGGTTCTTCAGCTGGCCCTATAAGAGAACCCTTTGAAATCATTTTTTTGGTTCCAGGCATAACCTTTTTGGGAACCCAAAAGGGTTCTACCTGGAACCAAAAAGGGTTATCCTATTGGGACAGTAGGGTTGCACATTTTGGGGAATATTCAGAGGTGGAAACTTCCGTGGGAATTAATGGGAATATATGGGAATTAACAGGAATAAATGGAAATATATGCAAATGAATATTAATGCCATTTAAATGTAGATGTTTTTTGCATTGGACATATTTACCATATCATACGGAGACAGAAACAGAAACCTTTTACCTTATCATAAGTAGACAATTGCAAATGATGAAATCCTTCCAATAGAAATAAACAAAACTATTTAGTTACGAATTGAACTTTAATTAAATGAGTTGACTCTTCACATGGGATGATTTCACTGAACAACAAAAGAAAGGGAATATTGAATGATCCCCAATGATCCGTCGTATCTCCCAAAAACGTTTTCAACATACATCTGTAAAATGAAAGAAACTAAAGTCTAGAAACTAAAGATTTGGTTGTCTTCTTCACAGGCTTCCATGTCATCTCCCTGGACCTCCTCAATGTCCACCTCTTGAACATCAGACTCTGAGGCCTCATCTTCACTGTCACTTTCCAACCTTGTTGAGGATGGCTCGTTGTCAGGCTCAAAAAGCCTCAAATTTGCCCGGATGGCCACCAATTTTTCAACCCTTGATGATTGCAATACAGTCTGCTTTCTCTATGATTTGCTTGATCTTCACTTGAACTCTGTTGAACTCTGCATCCATCAAATGATCAAATGACTAGATAAAGCATGTCTGGTTGGAGGGGTGTATGCTGGTCGAAGAACATACAGAAATCTCTTCCAATACACATTGCCTGAGAGCATCAGTGGTGAACCAGTTGCATACACAGCAACTGCGTACAGCTCAAGCAAGATATTCATCAGCATTTCTCTGACTGCGTTCCTCCATTTAGTCAAAGAAATGGATTCCAGGAGGACCATGAGCTGTTGCTATCAATAAGGTGTCTGATTCCTCATTTTCACCTCAAATAGAAGGGACTTTTGTCAGAGGTTGCTTGTTGTGAGCGCAGAGGGAACTTTATGCACTTGGCCAGATGATTTTGCATCTTTGTTGCATTCTTCACAGTATTTGAAAATGTACACAGCTTTTCATTCTACATTAGCTGCAGTGAAATGTATCACACATCAGATGGTGCCCGTGGCATTTTCCTGTAAAGATTAGATTTTTTAAATAAAAAAACCCTAATACAATTCCATGTACAGATAAATAGTTAAGCAGTTAGATTAAACAACTCCTGTGTAAGATAAATGTTTTAAAATGAAACATGTATGGAAACAGGTGAATTAACACTCCTCAGTTAGCAGGCTCACGCAAGCTAAAACTCACATGGTAGCAAAAACTAATTTGCAAAAATTGTTAACAAGTTAAAAATTATTTAAACTCACTTTGCTGTAGGCTACTATTTACTAGTTAACAAAAAATCATGTATGTCATATAAAATATATTCACCCCACTCAGTATTGTAATCAAAACTTACCAGAGAGCATGTAGTCCTTGGCTCAAACAATGATGGAAGAATGCACTGTGCATGCAGAGGGTTGCAATTCCATTGAATTGGGGATAGTTTAACCACAATATGCCACAAGACCTAGAATTGCCTTATGTGTATCCCACAAAAAAAGGTTCACTGTTATAAGCTAACTTTTTTGATGAATTTAAGCAAAATTCAAGGGCTTAACTTCCCATGGAAAATTTCCTGAAAAATTACGGAAATTTACTGGAAAGTTTCCGACCCTTTGCAACCCTAGGGGACAGCACAAAACAACTTTTGGAATCTTTTTTTCTAAGATTCTATCATTTTCATCATAGGTACACTTTAACTATGACAGACAAATGAGGAAAGAAAATCCAGAAAATCACATTGTAGGATTTTTAATTAATTTATTTGCAAATTATGGTGGAAAATAAGTATTTGGTCAATAACAAAAGTTTATCTCAATACTTTGTTATATACCCTTTGTTGGCAATGACAGAGGCCAATGTTTTCTGTAAATCTTCACAAGGTTTTCACACACTGTTGCTGGTATTTTGGCCCATTCCTCCATGCAGATCTCCTCTAGAGCAGTGATGTTTTGGGGCTGTTGCTGGGCAACACAGACTTTCAACTCCCTCCAAAGATTTTCTATGGGGTTGAGATCTGGAGACTGGCTAGGCCACTCCAGGACCTTGAAATGCTTCTTACGAAGCCACTCCTTCGTTGCCCGGGCGGTGTGTTTGGGATCATTGTCATGCTGAAAGGCCCAGCCACGTTTCATCTTCAATGCCCTTGCTGATGGAAGGAGGTTTTCATTCCATTCATTCTTTCCTTTTCACGGATCAGTCGTCCTGGTCCCTTTGCAGAAAAACAGCCCCAAAGCATGATGTTTCCACCCCCATGCTTCACAGTAGGTATGGTGTTCTTTGGATGCAACTCAGCATTCTTTGTCCTCCAAACACGACAAGTTGAGTTTTTACCAAAAAGTTCTATTTTGGTTTCATCTGACCATATGACATTCTCCCGATCTTCTTCTGGATCATCCAAATGCTCTCTACCAAACTTCAGACCGGCCTGGACATGTACTGGCTTAAGCAGGGGGACACGTCTGGCACTGCAGGATTTGAGTTAAAACAGATGCCATTAATACAGGTAACAAGTGGAGGACAGAGGAGCCTATTAAAGAAGAAGTTACAGGTCTGTGAGAGCCAGAAATCTTGCTTGTTTGTAGGTGACCAAATATTTATTTCCACCATAATTTGCAAATAAATTCATAAAAAATCCTACAATGTGATTTTCTGGATTTCTTTTCTAATTTTGTCTGTCATAGTTGAAGTGTACCTATGATGAAAATTACAGGCCTCTCATCTTTTTAAGTGGGAGAACTTGCACAATTGGTGGCTGACTAAATACTTTTTTGCCCCACTGTATCCTAACTGGCCAGAGTGTAGTGTATGAGAGCAGACAGTGGAGGGGCCGCTGGTCTCGACAACCTCTGTTAAGGTGGCTCCCCAGGGCCAGTCTAACATCTCCTCTTTCTGGGCTTTTGTCCCTGATGCCCAGTAGTTCTTATCACCACTTTTGCTCCTCATACACCCTGCCCATTGCTCACTAAGAAAATGTATTCACTCACTAGTGTAAGTCGCTCTGGATAAGAGGTGGAGGTGCAGAGTCATAATTTTGTGTGACATACAGATATCATATTCTACAGGTCAAGAATACATGCTTCCATGTCCAATATCACAGTAACGGTTGTGGGCAGAGTCATTCCCGTGATGCTCCGCTCCCTCCGCCTGCCAGCTTTAAAACCAGGTCAGTCTGGATTGTTTACCAAGGCATTTTTACACCCCGGAACAGTACAGAGCGCTGAACACAGTAGGAGCAAATGGCCTCTCTTATCGGCAGCGCTGGGGGGGGCTTGTCATAACACACTGTCCCCCGGCCAGCGGCCTGGCTGCCGACTGCCTGACCACTGCCACGTGGCCCATGGCTATCCAGGACACACATCGATACACCAGCTCTATACAAACCTCTACATCTAGACCCCAATGTAAATACTACAACAACACCCATAACCTCAGCCCATCAATCAAATTATACAGTCTATAAATATCCATCATCAACTGCACAGTGGACACTAAAGAATCATTGGTCCCATTGTGCAATGTGTCCCTATTAATACCTATATATTTATATGGCTGCTACATAGGCAGGTACAGAGTAATTACAGTGTAGGTGCACATTGTCACACATAGTCCCTACATCACAAAGCAGCACCAGCAGTATTAGAATGGAAGGTGGGACACGGCTGTTATGTACTTGAGGAAAAGGCTCTTTGCTTTACGTTGCTGGGGTAAAAGTCCACCTACAGTACAGGATTGTATGTGCAAACCCCACACCAAAGACAAAACACAGCAGGGCATTTCCATGTAAAAGAACCAATGAGCACCAACTTGAAGTTCATAGAACCATTTGGGTGTCAAATGAAAGCTAAGAGTCTATGTTTTGTGGAAATGAAGGAAACCATTTTCCATCTTAAAAACTGGGCATAAGTAAAGGCTTTGATTTCTTGATAAGCAGATGAAAAACTTTGAAATCAAGGGTTTTTGTTTGGAATATATTTTTTTAAGTGAAAAAAATGAGTCAAAGCATAATTATGTTACCGTGGAATTGCCCAGTATCAATTACTGCAAAAGTAAATAGTTTGACAAATATTAGGCTATTGTAAGTAGGTGGCAAGTATTCCCTCTTTAACAAGGTCCTTGCTTTAGAGGTCAGAGGTGAAACCATTTACAACTGCTCCAGGGGACCAAGGAGCAGAGCATCATAATTCACACTACAGTCCCCAGAGTAAATAGCAGGAAGGTGTAATAACTCATCCACACACCAAACAGGCAGTGTTTCCTCTGTAACCCTGCCAACTTCCCCACACAGGCAGCCCATTCACCCACTAACACTGTTCAACATCATATCTATAGGCTATAACCTAACGACAAAATAAACCAATACACACAGGAATCCACCAACAAAATGAGCAAATACCCCAAAATATGATCTAATATTGGGCTGTATTGTACTGCACAGTACTCCACTGTGCTCTGCTATATATCCATAATTATGCATCTCTGTGTAGTACAGATCAGGGACTCATGATGTCATTCTGGAGATTGGGCCCCAGAGCTTAACAAAAGTTCACATCGAGCTAAAAGTAGAACAAAGAAGGAAAAACACACAAGAGAAAGCCACCAAGGCGCTGTGTGTGTATATATGGGCGTATGGGTTTATGAGTGTGTGTCAGTCTGAGACTCTGAGACATGTATTTTCATTATTATTACTGACTTGGGAAGATTGGATTCATCTTTCAATTGTAAAAATAAAAAAAAAACAGTCATATGGCCTATAGAGGTAAATGTAGTCATTAAATGTTCGCAAACTGAACAGACTATTTAAAAGCATCACAATTCTGGCGTAATCCGTCATCATCTAATATCTCGTAGTAAAATCAACAACTTTTAGCGTTATGCTGATGCTGGATTTTATTCCTTTTAGCGGCATAGACGTGCTCTTCATTTTTTGCCAAAAAAGCACTCAAGATAATCATCAACGAACACAACATTTCAATGATATCTTACATGGAATCTACACTGAGTAATACGTGGTATTAGTTTTAATTTAATTAATCAACTACAATGCTTGTTAGGGGAAAAAAACAGGGGGCGGGGAAAAGGGTGAGGTTGAAGAAGAGGGAGAGAAATGCATTCACACCTATCATCTAATTATACAACATTAATCACATTAACGGTGGAACTGATTGCCAGGGTCCAGGCCTTGCTGCTCCTCCGTGTGGCTTTGTTATTGCAGTGGAGTCTTAGCCTGCCTGCTCTGTGCTGATAACAACTCTAATCGCACTTGGCAATCTCTATCTGCACTGGAGATCGGGCCCCAGGGCTTATCAAAAGTTCACATCGAGCTAAAAGCAGAACAAAGAAGGAAAAACACACAAGAGAAAGCCACTAAGGCGCTGTGTGTGTATAAATGGGCGTATGGGTTTACGAGTGTGTGTATGAGACTGTGTGTGTGTGATCCATGTATTATTATAATGTTTTACTGGCCTGGGAAGATTGGATTCATCTTTCAATAGTACAACAAAATGTAATATGACCTATAGAGGTAAAAGTGTATGTAAGACCTCCATTCAAAATAGAACAGGGTTACATCCAAACTGTTTAATTTATTTTATATAAAATCTCAATTCAAAAACACCCTAGATGAATATATACACTTTCAGAGCAACTGCCATTGTCTAAAGAGATGAGGTCAATGTTAATTCAGAGATGTCTGAACCTACAGACGTGACTTTGTGGTTTCTATAGGCGGCCATGCATTATTCATGGTGACCTCTGAGCTTTATCAGTGATGTCATGAGGGCAGAGCTGCAGAGAATGCTGCTGTATCTGTGGATCTGACTGAACTTATCTATCAGTGATCAGCAGGCAGCCTTATCAGCCCTGCACATCTCAGAGAGGGCGAGCTGTCTGCTTTCAAACCTACAATCTATCATTTCTGTATTCCTGGATTTTTTCCACTATGCCTTATCAGGCCTGCTATCCTTATTTCTGGTCTTATCTGCTTCTCCCGTTTTTTTTATTTTTTATCAAAAGATACACCCAGCTAGTCCCAAACAACAACACAAACACGACAAAGATGAGAATGCAGCAGCCAAATGTAATTATAATGCAAGCTCAATCCCAATCGCCTCCATCTGTCTCACACTATCGGGGGAGCGATCACCGCCCTGCTTATCCTGTCTCCATCTCAACTGCCAAAATATAAGCCCTGAGATCCGGACCCAGTGCCCCATTCATATCTTTCCATCGAGGAGGAATGGATAATCAGTTTGAGAGATCTTCACCATCGGGAGAATTACGCACAAAAGACGTAGACAAATATCTACCCTGAGTTGAGGCTTCCATAATGCTGGACACATCTGTTTTTGGTCCAGCATTCCAAATGCCACCACCGCCCAGTAAGTGTGCTATAACCACAACACAGTAATGAATTAAAATATGGGCTAGTACAGAGAAGCAAGCTTGTGATGCTTATGGAACAATATGGTAGACGTCATCAAACTCCAAGTCCTTATCACTTCTCCTCCTACATTAAAATGTCTGCCAAGGCACAAGAGAATCATGGGACTTCTGTGTCACATCAAGAAGCCAGGAAGCATGATGGTGTAAGCACTGATAAAGACAAAGGCCATGACACCCCTGATATGCTTACAGCTTAGATTTATCCTCTCCAGTGTCTGGACTATATCCACAGTCAATGTGAGACTGATGGGTGATCAATTGGAAGACCACTATGGGAAAATATTAAGTAAAGGAAATAACTTTTTTATATTATTATTATTTACATTACTGCTAGCCAACAGAACAATCATCCTCTTCATTAATAACATAACATGTGAAGAGGATTTTTATTTTTCATAATAATAACATAATAACACTAGCCTACAAAAATGCTTCCATACTTAGTCAAATACTTTTTAAAACCTATATCTCTCATGTAGCCTTTTCAAGTGGCTGCTTTGAAGATGGCATGTTGCAGAGAGTCCATTTGGGAAGTTGGAGAGTCCATTTGGGTAGATAGCATGACCGCCCAATGGTGTGCCTTTTACTAGAAGCATCTTTATGGGCACTTTATGCATAACCTTATCATGTGATTTCTCTTTCGTTTTAAGAGTTACTTTCTGCTTTATTTTTTAGCAACCCTTTCAAACTCAACCTCCAAGATATTGCTACTGTGCTTATCGGACCAAGGCATCTCTTCTGCATGAATAACTGAAAGAGGGCCTGGCACCAGAGCAAAACGCAGTAGGCAGCCAGGGAGTGAGTGTATGTTTGAGAGAGACCTTTTAAATGAACGCCTATGCATTAAAGAGTTAAAAGGATAGATGAAAAAAGATCCAATTGTAACCCACTATCAGAATGCGAGATCAGCAAGCGCGCTATCTGACGCCCCATCTCTGGAAAGAGAACTGAAAAGCCGGGGGAAATGCAACGCCAGCCTCAGTGCAGCTTCAGACAGAAAACAAATAAAAAAAGATCCAATTTTAATCTTTATCTCGCTTGCGATCGGATCGCAGTTTATCTGCGTTCACATCGCCTTTTTCAGAGAACAGTGACGTTTCCACAACATAATTAAACAGGAAACCACTGTTACAGTTCAGTTGCCAATGGACAAAACGTTTTTAAAAGAGCAAGCAAATTCAACGTTTTATTAAGCCTAGGGGCCTATATTGCAACTAAATAAAGTCGGGTAGAGACTGCAAGTTAGGCTACATGGCCCTAACTAAGTAACCCAATGTTAAAACCCACTGTGACAAACTGCATAAACCATTTATTTTTGCCTAACCTACATATAAAACAATTATAGCTTTCACATGATGTTCACATTGCTACTTCAAAACAACATTTGATTGCACACTCACTGTGGACAGTGGAGCAGGATATCGCCGAAAACATTGCTTACACTGAGATGTACTTTACATCATATTTAAAATGATAGATTATTTTGAATACATGTGCTCTAGTAGGCCTACTAAGCATTTATAACAGTAGTATTTAAAACAGTAGCATTTATAACATGTGCTCGATATTAGGCTAGTTGACTAGCCTATATTTTAAATGTATTTGAGTCAGTATGCTATACATTGAAACTGTTGGCTACCCTACATCAAAGGCTAAAAAGAATGCACATTTCCATAACATTATTATAAACATAGTCGCATAGCCTAATCGCATTTTTATAATAGTTTGGCATGTCATTTGTAGAAATATTATTTTGGTCACTGCTAAATGTCACAAACCTATTCCACCTGTCAAAGTATATACAGTATGTTCGCAATGAACCACCTTTAATAAAGATCAATGTGAACTTATTATTTTCCTTACGTTTGATCTGCCGGGGTTTGCTCTGCTTTCTTCGGGACATGTCTTTCTCCTGCTCTTGGTCCGCTGAAGGTAAGTGATCTTCCTAGGAAGAACTAGCACTGAAACACTGATCGATCTCCAGCCGGAGATATCCGCATGACCTGCACTTTGATATTCTTTGACGCACGAGGACTACCTGTGGCCAAGTAAGCTTTAGTTACTTTTCAATATCTTCCCAGATGTGCGGTCTTCTCTTTTCCCTTCCTCCTCTTCCTTGTGAGGTCTTAACTGTCACCTACGGGATGCCAGTGACTGCAGTTGTATCGCTATAAGTATTCTATAAAATGTTGCCGCTATAGAGGTCAATGTAGCCTATAACTGTTTTCGTTTTCCCTTTGTTTTTCCCTAGTCCGCCCAACACTCGAGTACTGGCGGGCACTTTTCAATGGAGCGCGAGCGTTACATTAAACATTACAGCTGATATGCAGAGCCGACACGCCCCTCTAACGCCCCCTGCGTCTGACGTAGGGCTAACGTGTCCGTTATGGGTGGGTTTTTTCTGTGAATTGTAGGCCCCAAAATTCTTCAACCAACCTACTTTAATTGTATTAATTGATAACGTTTGTTTTGACTCGAAACTTTTCTAAAATGGTCGAAATTCAGCATAATACAGTATTGGTATGCTGTATTAGATCTGTATAATGTGCAAACTATAAGGTAGCCTGATAGTTCATCTTTTGGAATTAACCCACACTTACTTGACTCCTGAAAACGTCACGTTTAAAGATGACAGGCAGCTATGATATAATTAGAAAGACAAATTGATGAGAAAATTAAGACATGGAAATCTTGCATAAGGAAATCTTTGGTGCACGTAAATGCAATATCATAGGTAATGTGCAACATTTTTCATTTTATGCAATTCAATTCAAAGTCAATTCAAAGTTTTACCTGGAAAACCTAGAACATTGTTCAAGCTTCCTGCCATCGAGGACCTCTATTCCAGGTGGTGTCAGAGGACGGCCCTAAAAATGGTCAGACTCCAGCCCCCCTAGTCATAGACTGTTCTCTCGGCTACCGCACAGCAAGCGGTACCGGAGCGCCAAGTCTAGGTCCAAAAGACTTCTTAACAGCTTCTACCCCCAAGCCATAAGACTCCTGAACAGCTAATCCAATGGCTACCCAGACTATTTGCATTGACCCCCCCCCCCCCCCCCCCCCCAACTCTTTTACGCCTTTAACTCTACCTACATGTACATATTACCTCAATTACCTCGACTAACCGGTACCCCCACACATTAACTCTGTACCGGTACCCCCTGTATATAGCCTCACTACTGTTATTTTACTGCTGCTCTCTGATTTTTTACTTATCTATTCTTTACTTAACACTTCTTTTTATTAAAACTGCATTGTTGGTTAAGGGCTTGTAAGTAAGCATTTCACTGTAAGGTCTACAACTACACCTGTTGTATTCAGCGCATGTGACAAATACAATTTAATTTGATTAGATTTATGTTGTCATTAGAAAATATAGCTTCAAATAATGTATGTTGCTCTATCCTGGTATATCATTAATTGAGAACATATGTATCCGACTGTATACATCAAGTAGCCTACTATTTGTATAGGAAAATGTTATGGGATGCATTTGCTCCATTGTTTACATTTTTGTTGTTAGCTCACTCTTTTAGGGTATGCACAAACTGAGGAGTGTGGCTTTAAAATAGTCACATCACTATTTATACTACCAAAATGAAACCAAGTGATAGATTGTTGGTGTGCAATGTATATTCTCAATACTTAAAAAATAGTTTAAGCGTTTTTATTCAGTTTAACATTTTTTACAAATATTCCAGGAATTTGTAACAATATCAATCTTAAGTAGGCATCAACTGAGTACAAATCACAAGCAACCAAAACAATAGCACACAAGACAAATGTTTAAGTCAAATTCACTGCTGCCATCTAGTGACAGTGAAAATCTTGTGCAGTAGAAAAAGGCTGGTGTGTAACTGCACGGTAGCTGTTATGTTGTGTCCACATATGAGTTTGTCTTGATGATGTACAGAAATTGAGACTATACTGTCACATGTGATAATGTGATACACACAGATCATGCTCGTCTTTGAAGATCTTAGAACATCATTTGATACTTACTTCATAGATACACACAAGATCCCACGTTGACATTTGAATTTAAGACAGTCATGGGAAATTATACTTGCAAGACCGAGCAGTAACACTACACAATACATAGCTCTACTTGTGTAGTAATGCTGTTATTGTAACAACATTATCTGGTCATATCATGTGGTAATTACTATGTATTACTACATGTATTACTACATGTTACTACTTTAGAATGACATGAAAAAGCTGTTTGAGAGTGAGTGAATTATACTATGATACCTGTGTGTGTGCGTGTGTGTGTGTGCCTACCTATTTGTTTAGTACTTGTATGCATGTGCTTACATAGTGTGTTTAATACTTATAAGGATTCAAAGCTTTAAGAGGTATTCATTGTCCTTAGCAGGGTAAGGATTCAAAGATTTAAGAGGTGTTCATTGTCCTTAGCAGGGTAAGGATTCAAAGCTTTAAGAGGTGTTCATTGTCCTTAGCAGGGTAAGGATTCAAAGCTTTAAGAGGTATTCATTGTCCTTAGCAGGGTAAGGATTCAAAGCTTTAAGAGGTATTCATTGTCCTTAGCAGGGTAAGGATTCAAAGCTTTAAGAGGTATTCATTGTCCTTAGCAGGGTAAGGATTCAAAGATTTAAGAGGTGTTCATTGTCCTTAGCAGGGGGTGCCAGGTCTCTGTAAGTCCTCCCAGACTCGCAGCAGGTCACTCACATGGTCCATTTCAGTAGTGATGACACTAGAGTAGTAACAGCGATTATGAGTGTAGGGCATGGAAAGCTTGAAGAGGGAAGAGTTAGGTGGGTAACTGGCTGCAATCCCTAAATGGCTCAGACACATACCCAGGTAGGCATCCTCTAAAAATATGGCACGGACTTGTTTGGATGCTTCCACTATCTTCTCAGGAAGATCTATGGAAAAGACATAACCATTTCCCAAAAGGTAGGGAGGGAATTTGGTACCGGGGTAAACCTTATTGGGAATGTACCACTTTGAGGTGCGGTCTCTCACCACTTGTGTGTTTTGGCTGAACTTCCCAGTGATGTAGTTGTGCTTTGGTGTAGTTGGGTCTATCAGCATGTTGACCAGGTTGTGCACATTGAGGAACATGTCAGAGTCGATCTTCATGGCGAAGGAGGCGCCGGGGCAGCGAGAGGCCAGCCACTCCAGCATCACCATGGTCTTGATGGTCAGGTTGAAGTAGCTGTCCTGGAAGTCACTCTGCAGTATGTCATGGTACTGCTGGTTCTCAAGCAGCACCTCCTCCTGCATCCTCTCTGCCTCCACTCCACTGGGCAGGCCCAACAGGAAGAACAGACGCACAGCCCGTCCCAGAACCAGGCTCTCCTTACCCCAAGTCTTCCGGATATCCTCCCGGGCTACCAGATTACCAGGAGCTACTGGCACCATTAGAAGCAGGAAGGGGCTGCGGTCCTGGCACTCATGAGGCTCATCCAGGACAAACTTATATTTCTGTGGGTATGCTACATTGTATGGTGGAAAAAACTCCCCCTCATTTCCATTGATATAAGAGAGAGGAGTTAGATCCTGGCCTCCTAGCAGCCAGAGTGGGGTCTGGCTTATATGAAGAGTGAAGAGGGTGGTTACGTAGAAGATCACCAGGATCCCCACAGCCAGGAGAAGCACAAAACACCTCCGATGGAGAAACCTCATGCATTGACATGTTCCACTGTCTTCTGTTTTTTTACTGAAAGTAATGGGGAGATTTTAAAAGAGAGGAACAGGTCAAGGTGCTAAATTATTTTACTTTTATTGTTTAATTTATTTGAACAACATGATATAAAAAATAATCATATTAATAGAAGACCATGTTCAATATATCACTAAGTCCACTATAAATACATTACTTGTAAGACAGTCTTGTGAAGACTTTTAAGAACACAAAGCCAATGATATAAGTCAGAATGCATTTACCTGTTACCACTTGTTCCACTGATATTCAAGTGTTGAAGTTCCATGGATAACAGCTTTCTTTGAACTGGTCAGCCAGACACGGCCTGCCCTTCAAACTTGTTGTGATTTATACTGGTCATACAGTATGTTGCAGCAGTCTCTGACAAAATCCTAATCCAGACAGCATTACGTGTGATGTTATATATATAGTGGCACGGCAGCATGCATGAAGTGGCGCTGGGTATAGTTAAGAGCCTTATACTTAAATCATGGTGCCAATAAACTATACAACTAAAAATAGCACTATCTGGTCTCGTAACATTTCCAACAGAGAACACTAGAAAAAGACAGTCAAAGTCATTCAGGATTAGTACACTACCCCAAAGGATATTGAGCATTGCTATGAACACCAGCTGGTCAAAAAACTGACATAAGGTTATAAGGACAAAGCTGGCTTATACTGCAAATCTGCAGTGAGACACAGGTCAGTGCTTCACTAAAGGACAAAACCCAAGTAAAGAGGTGTATTATTGTCAAAAGAGTCAAAGAGAATTCGATACAATCTACTGTACTGTAACTTATTTGTCCCTTCATGTATCACTGGACATTATCACCTTGAAATACAGTTGCCAACTCTGACCAAGCTCACTCCAGCAAACATATGTTCTTATTTGTTTTTACATCCTTCTTTTAAAGCCCTTTTAAAGCCCTTGACAACTTAGGTATCCCTGAATAGCCTTACTAAGCGTGTTGTTCAAAGACCGTTGTTTTGTGAGTTGGGCTGTAGGCTGTTAGTGTCACGTTCGTTGGAATAATTATCGGACCAAGCTGCAGCGCGATATGATTTCCACATATTATTTATTAGAAACACACAATACATCAAAGAAAGAACGAAACAAACAACGAACCGTAACTAAGAGGTGTAACATACACTAACTCAAAACAATAACCCGTAAAACACAGGTCAAAAAAATGCTACTTAGATATGATCCCCAATTGGGAATCATACCAAACACAAACATAGACAAACTAAACTAGAACCCCACATAGAAAATAATAACTAGAAAACTCCAGGGTCACGCCCTGACCTACTCTAACATAGAAAATAAGGTCTCTCTATGGTCAGGATGTGACAGTACCCCCCAAAAGGGAGGGTTAGGGGGGTGTCTAGTGTCAGTGGCGGCTCTGGTGCGGGGCGAAGTACCCGCTCATCCTGCAGATCCGCCAGCATCGGGGGCGGCTCTGGTGCGGGCCGAAGAACCCGCTCATCCCGTGGATCCAGCCATGGACCCAGGCTGAACACTGTGCCTGGACTGGACCTTGGTATCAAGGAAGGCTCCTGCCATGGAACGGGAATGGACACCAGATCTGGAATGGACAACAGTGCAGAGGAAGGCTCCTGCCATGGAGCAGGACTGGACGCCGTATCTGGACTGAGCACCGGCGCAGGAGAAGGCTCCGGCCATGGAGCTGGACCGGTCACCGTGGCTGGACTGGGCATCGGCGCAGGGGAAGGCTCCCGCCTTGGAGCTGGACTGGGCGCCGTGCTTAGACTGGGCAACGGCGCAGGGGAAGGCTCCGGCCATGGAGCTGGAGATTCCGGACCGTTGACCGTCGCCGGAAGCCCTGGACTGGGGAGGCGCACTGGAGGCCTGATGCGTGGGGCCGGCACAGGTGGCACCGGACTGGTGACACGCACCTCAGGGAGAGTGCGAGGAGCAGGCACAGGACGCACCGGACTGGGAAGGCGCACTGGAGGCATAGTGCGTGGAGCCGGCACAGGTGGTGCCAGACTGGGGACACGCACTTCAGGGAGAGTGCAAGGAGCAGGCACAGGACCTACCTGACTGGGGACACGCACTTCAGGGAGAGTGCAAGGAGCAGGCACAGGACGTACCTGACTGGGAAGGCACACTTGAGGGAGGGTGCGAGGAGTGGGCACAGGACGTACTGGGCTGTGCCGGAATCAATTGTATCGGAACTTTAACACACTTCGCATGGCAAGAGCGAGGAGCAGGCATAGGACGTACCGGACTGGGGACACGCACTCTCCGTGCGAGGAGGAGACACATGACGTACCGGACTGGAGAGGTGCACTTGAGGCCAGAAGCGTGGAACCGGCACAGGTTGCACCAGACTGCTAACCGGATCCTCTGGTCGGATGTTGAACAGAACACACTTGTACAACATCTCTTTCATCTCTCACTCTCCCAACTTTGCCATTGCCTCCCTGACAGTCTCTGGCTCTTCCCTCTGCTCAGCCACCAGCTCCATGTGCCCCCCAAAAAACTTGGGGTTGTCCTTGGGCTTTCTGTAGCCGCGAACCCTGTCGTCGTCGCTGTCCTCCACAATCTCCTTCCGTCTGTTGCCAAGGAAGGGTTTCGCATCTACCCATCACTTCTTCCCATGTCCAGAAATCCTTCCCTCTTTGGGCACGCTGCTTGGTCCTGGTTTGATGGGATATTCTGTCACGTTCGTTGGAATAATTATCGGACCAAGCTGCAGCGCGATATGGTTTCCACATATTATTTATTAGAAACTCACAAAACAAAGAAAGAATGAAACAAACAACAAACCGTAACTAAGACGTGTAACATACACTAACTCAAACAACATCCCATAAAACACAGGTTGAAAAAAATGCTACTTAAATATGATCCCCAATTAGAGACAACGATAGCCAGCTGCCTCTAATTGGGAATCATACCAAACACCAACATAGGAAAACTAAACTAGAACCCCACATAGAAAATAATAGGTCACACCCTGACCTACTCTAACATAGAAATTAAGGGCTCTCTATGATCAGGACGTGACATTTAGGGCGAGGTCTGGTGAAACAGAAGTTAAATCAATGTGTGTGTGTACCCATTCAGGGGCAGGTACTTGGTGTAGGGAGTGGTATTTGCTTGAATGAAAACTGAGTGTCTGTCTGTCTTGCCAAAGACACAGCCATGTAAACAACACTTAGAGTGTACCATACTATAGTATTTTTAGGTGCTTAGCTGGGCACAATGGGTAAGAAATCCTTATTTCATTATTTTGTACTAAAGAAAAAAAATACAAAAAACTGGTACATTACATAACATGCATATTTTGATTACTTTAGCTACCAAGATTATTTATTTAATTTAACTAGACAATAATAATGGGGAAAGTACTACAGGAACATCATACGTTGCAGCATACATCCTGTACCGATGTTTTACTCCAACAGTTAGTTGGCTCCTTTAAATAGAGAAACTATGAAGAACGACATCATTATGTGCTCAGACTTTAATCAGGTTACATGATTAAGGCCCCTTGTGGTTAGTGTGCTTCCAGCAGCGACTGGACCAGTGGTCTCTCTGAAGAATAGGAAAGTTCAGGGCAAGTATATGATTGTGAAAGGCATAGAGCAGAGGGTGTAGCAGTATTTGAAGATACCCTATCCACCTGTGGGTCCTCTGCGACTGGCTGCCCAACAGCCTGCAGAGCCATGGGAACAGCACACACCAACCTTACATCTCAGATGGTTTAACCTTTGTACTTTAACCTTTGAAAATAAAGGACATTTGGTGAAACCAAATACATGGGTTAATGCCAACAGCTATACATGTATTTGATTATTAATAAACCTATATTTCAACTAGCAAACTATTTCTTTCAACAATCAATATTCTTTTCCTCTTTGGTTGAGATTCAGTGCTGAGACTAAACATACCTGGAATGACATGCACCTCCACCTCTTCTGATTGGCTGCCGCGACCACATTGCTCCCACCGCTATGCAATGCAAATGTGCATGAGCTGTTGAAAGCAATTTAGAAGCTGTCATTCAATTTTTTTTTAATCACACTGATCTGTCAAATTTGTTATTTGATTTCAAACAAATTGAATAGGTTGAACGAACCAAAGTGTAATTTTGGATCATTCCAATCAGAAAAAACACTTCAGATGAACAACAGTGCCGTACCACTTTTTACAGTGGATGTCAATGGATATTGTCACGGCTTTCTTCCTGGGAAGGTGAGGCGGCCCAAAACGCAGCGTGGTTGAAGTTCATGGTTCTTTAATAAGAGACACTTAACATGAACAACCGTGAAAACCGAAACAGTCCTAACTGGTGCATAAAACACAAAGACAGGAAACAATCACCCACAAAATACCCAAAGAATATGGCTGCCTAAATATGGTTCCCAATCAGAGACAACGATAAACACCTGCCTCTGATTGAGAACCAATCCAGGCAACCATAGACTTACCTAGACACCTAAAAGAACACAACCCCAGAAATCTACAAAAACCCCTAGACAAGACAAAACACATAAATCACCCATGTCACACCCTGGCCTAACCAAAATAATAAAGAAAACAAGGATAACTAAGGCCAGGGCGTGACAGATATGGAGTGCTAACCAATATGGCATTGACCAAAACACCTCTCGGTCTCTCTCACTCTCTTTTTTTCGTTTTAGGTGTATTCCGGATCCAGTTATTTCTCAACACATAGTAAATGTAATGGCCATTGAATACGACCTGACAGACGTGTCAGTGGAGTCTTTATCTTAATGTATACACACCTAAAGAGGCAGCAACAGGTGAAAAACTACCTGTAAGTTAGACATGAAAAGTTGTATTAACATGTTACTTACAGTACCAGTCAAAAGTTTGGACACACCTACTCATTCAAGGGTTTTTCTTTATTTTTACTATTTTCTACATTGTAGAATAATGTTGAAAACATCAAAACTATGAAAGAACACATATGGAATCATGTAGTAACCAAAAAAGTGTTAAGAAAATATATTTTATATTTGGGATTCTTCAAAGTAGCCACCCTTTGCCTTGATGACAGCTTTGTACATGCATGGCATTCTCTTAACCAGCTTCATGGGGTAGTCACCTGGAAAGCATCTGAATTTAACAGGTGTGCCTTGTTAAAAGTTCATTTGTGGAATTTCTTTCCTTCTTAATGCGTTTGAGCCTTTTGGTTGTGTTGTGACAAGGTAGGGGTGGTATATGGAAGATAGCCCTATTTGGTATTATGACAAGAACAGCTTAAATAAGCAAAGAGAAATGACAGTTCATCATTACTTTAAGTCATGAAGGTCAGTCAATGCAGAAAATGTCAAGAACTTTGACATTTTCTTCAACTGCAGTTTCACTTGAGCGAGCCCGTGCCAAGCCAGAGCCCGGACTTGAACCAATCAAACATCTCTGGAGAGACCTGAAAATAACTGTGCAGTGACGCTCCCCATCAAATCTGAGAGTTTGAGAGGATCTGCAAAGAATGGGAGAAACTCCCCAAATACTGGTGTGCCAAGCTTGTAGCTTCATACCCAAGAAGACTTGATTCTGTAATCGCTGCCAAAGATGCTTCAACAAAGTATTGAGTAAAGGGTCTGAATACTTATGTAAATGTGATATTTCTGTTTTTTATTATTTATACATTTGCAAAAATGTCTAAACTTGTTTTTGCTTTTTCATTATGGGGTATTGTGTGTAGATTGACGAGGAGAAAAAAACAATTTAATCAATTTTAGAATAAGCTGTAACAAAATGTGGAAAAAGTGAAGCAGTCTGAATACTTTCCGAATGCACTGTATCTCATGGATTTCTTTGCATATCTGTTGAAAGCACTGGAGATGAGCATGCACCAGGCAACTGGGGTTTTCTAGAACACTGCAACTCTGAAGTGGGTCCAGGAGAACATTGAGAGCTTTGGTGGGGACCCAGAGTCAGTCAGCATCGCAGGGGAATTTTCAGGAGGCATCAGGGCCTCCATATTGTTAAAAAGAGGCACCTTGCAAACTTGTTTTGGCACCTTGCAACACCCATCATTATGACCATGTATGCATGTAACCACTCACTCACACAACTGATTACTGATACTATTGTTAATTGTAAATAGTTTACTTTATTTAATAAATATATTATCTCCACGTTGTCTCCTTTGATACGGGCTACGAGCTGGTTTGTGACACTACAAAAGAGCCTCTGGTCCAAGCTAAGGTATTGTACCTGTCTCACAAATCATCCAACATGAATTCAAATCACATTTGAATCCGTTCAAACTGGTAACTGGTTTATCAATCAATCATATAAAAGTTTGGAATGCTATGTGATGTTTGAACAACTGGCCAGGTGATGTCTAGGTGATGATAATGATGTCTAACCTGGCAGTGTTTCTACACTACTAATGAGTAGCTTGTCAAGTTTATTAGAAGTGAAGAGGATTTGGTGAATGCCATGAAAAAGGTCAACTAGCTATTACCAGTTGAGACATACGGAAGATATGTTGCATGTGCATTTCTTCCTATGATGGTTCAAATGATTAATTTCCTGTGGTTGAAATTGTTAGACCTCAGACGAAAGCCTCTATAGTACCATACAGTAGCATCTCCCTTAGATATTACTGTAAAGTTATAACAATAACAGCCACAAGAGGTCAGGTTAGGCCTGTTTTCAACCATTGAGCCGGTTGCATTTTAGATGTGAATCTGGTCCAGAAGGTTCCTGTGCTCCTTGGAATAACTAACCATGAGTTTGGATTGATCCTCCCAATGGCAAGGTCAGTTTTTCTTGATTAAAAACATTTCTGCTCAATATACAGTGGGGAGAACAAGTATTTGATACACAGCCGATTTTGCAGGTTTTCCTACTTACAAAGCATGTAGAGGTCTGTCATTTTTATCATAGGTACACTTCAACTGTGAGAGACGGAATCTAAAACAAAAATCCAGAAAATCACATTGTATGATTTTTAAGTAATTAATTAGCATTTTATTGCATGACATAAGTATTTGATCACCTACCAACCAGTAAGAATTCCGGCTCTCACAGACCTGTTAGTTTTTCTTTAAGAACCCACCTGTTCTCCACTAATTACCTGTATTAACTGCACCTGTTTGAACTTGTTACCTGTATAAAAGACACCTGTCCACACACTCAATCAAACAGACTACAACCACTCCACAATGGCCAAGACCAGAGAGCTGTGTAAGGACATCAGGGATAAAATTGTAGACCTGCACAAGGCTGGGATGGGCTACAGGACAATAGGCAAGCAGCTTGGTGAGAAGGCAACAACTGTTGGCGCAATTATTAGAAAATGGAAGAGGTTTAAGATGATGGTCAATCACCCTCGGTCTGGGGCTCCATGCAAGATCTCACCACACGCAAGGTCCCCCTGCTCAAGCCAGCGCATGTCCAGGCCCGTCTGAAGTTTGCAAATGATCATCTGGATGATCCAGAGGAGGAATAGGAGACGGTCATGTGGTCTGTCATGACGTTGGCCTGGGGGTAGGTTTATGAAAGTCATAAATACCTCTTCCCCCCTTTTTCCTCTCTCTACCCTACTGATGTTACATTTGCAAACCCCTTAGTTAACATAGAGATTCTGGGAACATCAGAAGGTGGGGGGAAATTAACTATATTCTGGTAATCCGACCAATTGAACATATACGGTGGTACTTAATGTATATACAGTATGTCAGTTTGGTTGTCATCTGAGACATTCTCATCAATGATAAGATGACATAAACTCTACAGTGGAAAGTCTACACATCAGAGTTATCGGATTCACATGGAATTGTTGTTCAATTTAAATGTTTGAATATGAAATTATTCGTGATGGGATGAAATTAAATGTGATTTTAGCTTCTAAAATGTGAGAATTGTGTTTTCATTAGGTTAGGGCTCTGCTCAATCAGTGACCCGCCCCTGTGAAGAGACATGGGTTATACAACTTTTCAGACACACCCTTCTCACCTTCCTATATAAAGCCTTGACGACAATGTAACCTCCTGTTCCGAGGATGTGAGGACGACGGTCCGATATCAGAATGGTTTAGATAATAACTACAGAACGAAGCCAACATCAGCGTGAGCTTTGGTTGCGAATGGTATGAACTTTAAACTCTTATTCACTATAGAAGTGATACCTCCTAGACATTGAGTGAGCAACAGCAGCTGCAAATGAGGAAGGAACAGACAGAGGAAGGAACAGACAGAGTATCCCGTCTATCACACAACAACGTTACTACAACGTTTGGCAACACGGCCTTCCATCTACCACCAACCTACTGAAGCACAGCTCAGAGTAAATATTTATTGCATTTTCCTTTTCCAAATGGGCCGTAATTTAGAATGCATAAGATACTGTATTTACGATAGCACAGCTTCTTTCTTTGTTACTCAGTCTTCCCGCTCTTTCACTCAAACCCAGCCCCTTTTCTTTTGTGTAACAAGCTGTCATATCTGTTCCGCCCGCTAGGGACGTTTTCCTTTATGACGTAATTTGTAATCAAGTTATGATTAATTATGTGTATGTGTAATTCTGTGTGATTAGTTAGGTATTTAGTAAATAAATAATTAAACACAATTTTGTATTGCTGATTCAACTTGTTAGCCAGGGTTCGTGAAGATAACCAAGAATTTACAACTTTCAGATGAGACTGAATTAAGGTGACAATTAATATTGATGTAAAATATTACTAGGTCTTTAAGAGTTTATTCGGAAGATAATAATATTAATTACGGAGAAATTATTTCATAGAATAGCATGTCATATCACTTAATCCGGCATAGCCAAAGACACGACAGGTCTGATGAGCCAAAAATAGAGCTTTTCGGTCTAAACTCCACTCGCTGTGTTTGGAGGAAGAAGAAGGATGAGTACAACCCCAAGAACACCATCCCAACCATGAAGCATGGAGGTGGAAACAATTCTTTGTGGATGCTTTTCTGCAAAGGAGACAGGACGACTGCTCCGTATTGAGGGGAGGATGGATGGGGCCATGTATCGCGAGATCTTGGCCAACAACCTCCTTCCCTCAGTAAGAGCGTTGAAGATGGGTCGTGGCTGGGTCTTCCAGCATGACAATGACCCGAAACACACAGCCATGGCAACTAAGCAGCATCTCAAGGTCCTGGAGTGGCCTAGCCAGTCTCCAGACCTGAACCCAATAGAAAATCTTTGTAGGGAGCTGAAAGTCCGTATTGCCCAGCGACAGACCCGAAACCTGAAGGATCTGGAGAAGGTCTGTATGGAGGAGTGGGACAAAATCCCTGCTGCAGTGTGTGCAAACCTGGTCAAGAACTACAGGAAACGTATGATCTCTGTAATTGCAAACAAAGGTTTCTGTACCAAATATTAAGTTATGCTTTTCTGATGTATAAAATACTTATGTCATGCAATAAAATGCTAATTAATTACTTAAAAATCATACAATGTGATTTTCTGGATTTTTGTTTTAGATTCCGTCTCTCACAGTTGAAGTGTACCTATGATAAAATATTACAGACCTCTACATGCTTTGTAAGAAGGAAATCCTGCAAAATCGGCAGTGTATCAAATACTTGTTCTCCCCACTGTATCTCTACATATGTATTCAAGTTTAAGTGGTTACTGAAATAAAAAGGGTTTTGATAATAATTACTTTTCTGTCTTTTCTAATTTAGGAAGGTGAAGGTGTGTCATGTGTTGGATTTGATACAGTAAGTTCTCCTATATTTTGGAACAGTCCTTAGGGCTTTCATAGGCAGTCAGAGAGGTCAATAATGAAACATTTCCTATCCTGCTGTGGTGAGTTCTTTTCACCTATCTTGTGCTACTCCTCCTTATGTTCCCTCACCTGTTCCTGAAGCAGTGTTTATGTACCAGTTCTGTTATTGTATCATGATAAGATTATTATCATCATAGTAACTTAATTTAATTATTTATATTATTAACCTCAGAAAAAAAGTTGATCTCCACAAGTCTGTATCATCCTTTGGAGCAATTTCCAAATGCCTGAAGGTACCACGTTCGTCTATACAAACAATAGTGCGCAAGTATAAACCCCATGGAACCATGCAGGTATCATACCGCTCAGGAAGGAGACGTGTTCTGTCTCCTAGAGATGAACGTACTTTGGTGCAAATCAATCCCAAAACAACAGCAAAGGACCTTGTGAAGATGCTGGAGGAAACAGGTACAAAAGTATCTATATCCACAGTAAAACGAGTCCTATATCGACATAACCTGAAAGGCCGCTCAGCAAGGAAGAAGCCACTGTTCCAAAACCGTGATTAAAAAAAGCCAGACTACGGTTTGCAACTGCACATGGGGACAAAGATGGTACTTTTTGGAGAAATGTCCTCTGGTCTGATGAAACAAAAATAGAACTGTTTGGCCATAATGACCATCGTTATGTCTGGAGGAAAAAGGGGGAGGCTTGCAATCCGAAGAACCCCTTCCCAACCGTGAAGCTCGGGGGTGGCAGCATCATGTTGTGGGGGTGCTTTACTGCAGCAGGAACTGGTGCACTTCACAAAAAAGATGGCATCATGAGGAAAGAAAATGATGTGGATAAATTGAAGCAACATCTCAAGACATCAGTCAGGAAGTTAAAGCTTGGTTTCAAATGGGTCTTCCAAATGGACAATGACCCCAAGCATACTTCAAAAGTTATGGCACAATGGCTTAAGGACAACAAAGGCAAGGTATTGAAGTGGCCATCACAAAGCCCTGACCTCAGTCCTATAGAAAATGTGTGGGCAGAACTGAAGAAGCGTGTGCAAGCAAGGAGACCTACAAACCTGACTCAGTTACACCAGCTCTGTCAGTAGGAATGGGCCAAAATTCACACAACTTATTGTGGGAAGCTTGTGGAATGCTACCTGAAACGTTTGACCCAAATTAAGCAAGTTAAAGGCAATGCTACCAAATACTAATTGAGTGTATGTAAACTTCTGACCCACTGGGAATGTGATGAAAGAAATAAAAGCTGAAAGAATTCATTCCCTCTACTATTATTCTGACATTTCACATTCTTAAAATAAAGTGGTGATCCTAACAGGGAATAAGACAGGGAATTTTTATTAGGATTGAATGTCAGGAACTGTGAAAAATTGAGTTTAAATGTATTTGGCTAAGGTGTATGTAAACTTCCGACTTCAACTGTATAAAGATAACAGGTAGGTCTAAAGCAGACATCAACTACATCAGGGACGGATTACACGGCATAAACCATGGCAAAATGTGTCAAATAAATACAGGAAATGTGCTTTAAACTGCAACATTTTCTCAATGCCCCAACGCTAAATGTGTATAATTACAGGACATTGGTTTAAAAGTGAAAAATTGTGTCTCTGCCACCAAGAGTGGGCCGCGCACCACCGCTAACTAGCTAGCCATTTCACATCGGTTACACTAGGGCCCCAGATTTGGTTAGTCAGGACCTGACCTACATAACCTACTGTTACATTGGCATGGTTGATGCCATTTGTGATCACCAGAATAATTCCAATGTATTATGCAAGTTAATAACTGCCATCAATGACCTGAAAGTTATAAGGAGATATTGATTTTGTCTCTGAGGTTATGAACATTATCTTTTCACAAGATAAGAATAATAGGGATAAAAAAAGAAAGATGCATCATCAAATAAACTGGTCAGGTGGCCACTAGATCATTATTTGTTGATATAACTGTGTTGTCCCTATTTATGGAAATAAGTCAGTCACAATAAAGAGCTTGTAGAGATCATATTAATTTCAAAACATCTGATCACTCCCTATATTCCCTCAAATGCCACTTACAGGAACAGTCATTGAAGAGGAGGAGAAGCTGTGCAAGGAAAATGATGGCATATTGTAACCTAGTGGTTAAAGCATTGGACTAGCAACCAAAAGGTTGCAAGATTGAATCCCCGAGCTGACAATGTAAAAATCTGTTGTTCTGCCCCTAAACAAGGCAGTTAACCCAGTGTTCCTAGGCTGTCATTGAAAATAAGAATTTGTTCTTAACTGACTTGCCTAGCTAAATAAAGGTAAAATATTGGGGCAATATTGCTTGCATGCAATGCACACTGACATAAACTGACGACAGTATAGCTATTTCTTGGATCCATAACTTCTAGCTGCATGATTTTGACAACAGTCGAGCACACTATTAGAAGTACAGTCCTGAGCTACTTTTCTTCATGAATAGGCCTGTTAAGCACACTGATCCCTGGGTACTAACTGTGACTGGATGTGACCCGCAGCTCCTCAGGAGAGGGGCTGGTAAAGTGGTCCCTGTATGAGAAGAAAGTACATGGGGATTAAAGTAGATGGTTGCTCAGAGCCTAAAAAAGGACAAGCTGCACTTCATGACTGTCCTCCTCCCTCAGAAGTTCCACCGCCTGGCAGCTGCTGCAAGTCAGCTTTATTAGCTTAGCCTACACCTCTAAACACTGCACCTGTAATTCTTTTGACGTTTTTTTTGTAGGTAGGTTAAGACTCTTAACTCTGAGTCTCTGACTCTGAATTAATTTAAAACATGCGCTTGTCATCTTTCTGTCTTTCTTCGTAATTGGAAAAAACACCCATTATGATATAGGAAGAGATTTGAAGTCCTATAGCCAATGGAAATGGTTATAGATTATTTACATTCACAGTATTACAGTGTTGACTTGGAAAGGGCAACACGGGGGGAAAAAAACATGAACGCTAGTGAGTCATGAGCTCTGCTGAAACAACACAAGTCCGTGCGCTATAACCACAATGATATTGGTTGGTCATCAGTATCGTGACGAAGTCTGCTCAAATATTACTGGCCCTTTTCCCGTTTAGATGCAGAGCAAAAATGATCTATTATATTGACAAGATGGTCAACTGACCGCTCTAACAATGGAAACGCATGTCCTTAAATGCGAAAGGTAGGCGGGAGGAAGCGAGATCAGGTGGGAACATTCTAGCCAACGATAGGGCAGATACGCGTGTGAACATATGGTACAACTCCGGTATAAAATCGTTATTTACAAGGTTGTCAGAATGTCTTATCACTTATATCAGTAGCCTACATCGCATCAACCTTAGCATTATGAATCTTATATTCGATCAAATAAACGTCACCTAATCAAACTAGCAATTAACTGTTATATTGACCAATTTCTACACTCTCTCATTGCCCCCCATACAAAAGCTCCTCAATTGGTATTGTCTTATTTTCGACATTTTCCAACATATGTTGGTGTTAGTTCAATCTGGGATCATTGGGACATCCGTACTCTAACGTTAACCATTACTTAACCTTTACCATTATCTTAACCATTTTCAACGTCAAGTTAAATGGGGCCACGACAGAGTTGGGACGTTCAGGTAAAAAAATATCTAAAAAAGTCAAACATCTACTTCCGTGTTCATAGTGTGTCGGGAACAACAACAAGGACGTTAAAAATTCGGTAACTCGAAAATGTCTGACTTGCTTACTTGTTGTGGAAATAATATTCCAGAGTTTCCCACTAAAGAAATATCAGAATCAACCAATAAGAAGCTCTACGCAAATAATTTACGTTCATTTTTAACACATTTTAACTCGGAGTGCCCGAGTTTTCGAGAGGACATGAACGGGATACTTCGTGACGTCACTGGGTTCCCCACCCCCACTTTACAGTCGTGCTTGATTGCGCATGCCTGTTTTGAGACTACTGAAGTGAGCAGGATCCGACGCATACAGGGAAGACTAAACCCCTCATCAACCTGGGACATTTCATGTACGTACAACTGTAAAGGAAATATACTGTTATTATATCATATGTTTTAATATAATCAATTTCTCGACATACGCTTGTAATTTGGTGTGTTTTATTGACAAGCCAAATACAATCTTATTTCGATTTCACACTGTAGGCCTACCAGATGTCTGTCATTCATCATCAGATTGCTGGAGATGTCAAGTGGTGGTGGTGTTGGCAGGCACTGGCAACCCTATAGATGTTTATTGGCTGCGTAACATGGGCTTATCCATCTGAAGTGCGTGTTTAAAAAAATGGAACACTAAATATACGAGTAAACTACCATACTGTAGCCTAACCTAATGGGTGTTGTTTACAGAATTCGATCTATTTCCTGAAAATATGCTTTCAAGATAACGTTACTGAAGTAATGGTTGAATTCAGAATTAAAATATTGGTCGTTTTTATGTCCCCCCCCCCCCCCCCCCCCCTACTTGACTGTTCTTACGATCAAGCATGTTGTTCTGGAAGCTTACCTCGTACATACATATTGGCAATAACAACAATGTAGCCTTACTGATGGGAAAGTAGCTACTGCATTTTGCCCAAAACAATTAGACATCGTTTCGATACAGTGTCACTCTCACTAGCTCTATCTCCGTATCAGGTTGGATTTTTTATTTTTTCTCTCATGTATAATAACTTTATTTATAGAGAGTACATTTCATACACCAGTTAAAAGTACTAGTAAGAGCAGGCTGGTGTTAGTGATGAAGCTTACTCATGATAGGCTACTCATTGGTTTTGTTTGGCTTTGGGGCTGTCTTTGGTTTTATCTGGAACTGCACATGGAAGAGAACTTCCTGTTAATATTTATATGGTCATTCACACAGTGACTGTTGTCTCTTCTGGCTCCTGCTTTGCTGTCGTGTCCAAGTGGTCTTAACAGCTTATCTTCGGTTGTCACCATGGAAGCTCTATTTAAGTGACCTTGTTTGATCAAGGTCATGAAGGGGAGGAGGGTTTGACTTATTTGGGAAAACTCGTTAATAATATAGGGATGTTGGTTCTCAGCAGGACATGTTTGTTGGGTATCATACTTGTTTGATTCTTGGTCAAAAAAAGGGAGCTTGGAAGACTGACATGTTTTCTCTGCTTCAGATTCAAGTTGTTGTGAGATGATGCACCAAAGAAACAAACAGCCATGTGAAAAGAACAATGAGCTATGTGAAATGCCTACTTTGCAAAGAAAACCGAATTTTGCCTACCAAATTGGAGTGAGTAATGCATGTCCTCTAAGTCATTTATTTTAGACCGCCTTTTTCTCTCTGAACTAGCTGTGTCCATGTCATGTTAGGTCAGATCGTATATACAGCATCTAGCCATAGCACTAGCAGCAAGGCATAACGAATCAAGATTCCAAACCTCCCTTATCAGTCTTTTCTCTCCCACATTCCCTTCAGTGTGAAATGTTTAGTTATGCACTCAGTCAGTCTTATCTATGTTGCTAGTCCACTCCCATGGAAGAGAGGGGCAGCCTACATGGACATTCAAGTGTCCAAATGCCTGTGATTAGATATGACTGAACCAGTTCACCCTCCTCTCAAAGTCTGGTTTGAGTCAGGACAGTCAGGCGTCTGGACTGGACAACAGCCCTCCTACATTGGGGTAAGGAACATTTAGATTTTATTGCTAAGAGATTATAGGGAGGACACTCCAAGCAAGCAAGACTTCAGTTCCTGGCCTGCAGACCATGAAATGTAATTTTAGAATGCCAGTGAGGACTGAAGGAAGAAAATCAGAAAATGATATGATCCACACTGAATTGACAAGATGTTTCCTCTACTCAGTCTATCACATAGAGTATGTTGCTTGGATGATGGTTGTGGAGAGACTAGCCTACTGAGTAATATTTCCTGGGGTGAACATGGGGACATTAGTATAACATGGCTTTTATATGTCATGCCCTCACATGAATGTTTGCAAGGGCATATTTTACATGATAACAAGACCTCATAATAGAACAATGCCACACTTTATGTAATGACCACTTGTGATTGTTGGAAACTAGATATTAGTTGACGATGGAAGAGATACACCTAGATATTCATTTTGATAATAAAAAGATGAGATGTGTTTGTCTGCAATATAAAACTAGGTGCCAGATCCTGTCTACAGTAAATGTATGTATGTTCAGTTTATCATTTCATTACAGCCTGGATCGTACACATGGATCAATGCAATGCAGTATCTTTCTACAACCCCTCTCTCACATCTCTCAAGTCATAAATCCAGTAGACCTAATTACTCAAGCTTTTCAGTATCCCGTCATTTGTGATGAAAAGCGTCCAGTCCCTGTCCTCTATGCTCATTCCCCTGAGGGAGAGTGTGTGGGTGGTTGAGCAGGACTGGGGGCCTGTTCTCTTGCTAGGGAAGCAGAAATACTTCAGCCTGTGCACTCACCGCTGAGATTTCCTGAGCTCAACTGAAGGTCTCCCCCTCACTCAAGGGCAGCCAGGGGGGCTCAGTGCATAGGCCAATGGCATATCTGGAAGGTGATTCTGCCATGCCGTTAGTACTGCACAACCACAACAACAGAGAAACCTGCTTTTTCTCACTCAGCTCGGCTCACCTCGGTCCTTGTGATAAAGCTGCGAGAGAAAAAAAGAGTTGGGAGATTTCCCTCTTGACATTTTGTGAACAAGTCAGATAAAGCCTATTTTAGCTAACATCTAATACACCCAAATGTCAAGAGTGAAATTTCACAACTGAGGCATGTTCAGGTTTCAACAGAGTAAGCTGTAGTTCATTAATTTTACATGAACAACAAAAGGGATTGTGTGTGTTGTGTGAAAAACGGGCTAAATGAATGGCCATATTCCTTTATTTTCTTACTTTTAAAAAACATTGCGGCGTGTTTGGTGCATCGGCGTGTGTGTTCACTAATGTTGGGTTACAGTCCAACTGTCCCAATCCTATATTATGTCCTCCTTATCTCAATAATATCCCCAGTCTTTCAGTCAGACGACATCAGCCAGGGGGTTAGACTTGCAGAGCTGCCAGATCCAGGATCAGACCAGACATCAGCCAGGGGGTTAGACTGGCAGAGCTGCCAGATCCAGGATCAGACCAGACATCAGCCTTGGGGTTAGACTGGCAGAGCTGCCAGATCCAGGATCAGGGCAAAAGCAGGCAAAACTGTTCCCCTGACAGAGAAGCAAAATGGCTTAACTTCAGAAGAAATAGCCTCCAACACTCTACTCAGCAATGTAGGATGTAGTCTATCACAGTGCCATCCGTTTTGTCACTAAAGCTCCATATACTACCCACCAACTACCCACCACTGCGACCTGTATGCTCTCGTTGGCTGGCCCTCGCTACATATCCGTTGCCAAACCCACTGGCTCCAGGTCATCTATAAGTCTGATAGGTAAAGCCCCGCCTTATCTCAGCTCACTGGTCACCATAGCAACACCCACCCATAGTGTGCGCCCCAGCAGGTATATTTCACTGGTCGTCCTCAAAGCCAACACCTCGTTTGGCCGCCTTTCCTTCCAGTTCTCTGCTGCCAATGACTGGAACGAATTGCAGAAGTCACTGAAGCTGGAGACTTATCTCCCTCACTAACTATAAGCATTAGTTGTCAGAGCAGCTTACCGATCACTGCACCTGTACGCAGCCCATCTGTAAATATCCCACCCAACTACCTCATCCCCATATTGTTATGTTTTTGCTCTTTTGCACCCCAGTGTCTCTACTTGCACATCACCATCTACACATCAATCACTCCAGTCTTAATGCTAATTTGTAATTATTTCTCCACTACGGCCTATTTATTGTTTTACCTCCCTAATCTTACTACATTTGCACACACAGTATATAGATTTTCTATTGTGTTATTGACTGTACGTTTGTTTATCCCATGTGTAACTCTGTGTTGTTTTTGTCGCAATGCTTTGCTTTATCTTGGCCAGGTCGCAGTTGTAAATGAGAACTGATGGAAAACACAATATCCGTTCATATCCAAACAGTCATATCAACAGCATTACTGTACATCATTATATTGTCTTATTTGGTTAAAGTTGGCCTATGAGTGTTATAAGTAACAGTTCCCTCTCTCCTCTCTTCACAGTGTGCAATGGGTGTGTGGGCATTGAGTCCATTCTGCTACAGCGCCCCTCGTGGATGAGAGCGTCTGAAGAGCCTTCTCCTGTCTACTTTAGCTCTGCCATCTCTGTTCTCTGTCCTCAACAATGGAGGGGGTAGCTGTGGAAAACCTCATAGACTTTGATATCCCTTCATGTTCAGACGATACAGCCCCCTCATTTGCAAGTCCTCCTAGTGGGGCGCTGCTCCATACAGACATTTTCTCCTCTGAGCCGCTGTTCCAAGAGCCTGCCTCCATTGTTCTCCTGGAGCCACGGTTGCCTGATCCCCTGGCCCCCATGCCCAGCTCCCACCACCATTGTGGGGGAGAGGACAGGGACAGTGATGCCACAGAGTCGGCAGACAGTGAGAATGACATGGACCCACACTCCCAGCAGTGGAACTCACGGCACTCATCCTCCTCGTCCAATCACAGCGCAGAGCTTGGGATAGAGGCAGTGGAGAATCAGGAGTTCATGAAAGCTTACGTGGAGATGGTGTTTCATGGAAAGTAAGATCACCCTGGATTCTCTGAATGTGGGGTGGTGTGGGTCTGTCCCTGAGGGCCTGTACAGTATGTGTAGCTAGAATGAACTATTTTACAGTGGTACTTAAACATGGATAGGGTCTTTTATGAGGGTTTAGTATGAGTGTAAAATACTGAACAAAAATATAAACGCAACATGTAAAGTGTTGGACCCATTTTTCATGAGCAGAAATAAAAGTTCCCAGAAATGTTCCATACGCACAAAAAGCAAATTTCTATAAAGTGTTGTGCACAAATTTGTTTACATCCCTGTTAGTGAGCATTTAATCTTTGCCAAGATAATCCATCCACCTGACAGATGTGGAATATCAAGAAGCCGATTACACAGCATGGTCATTAATTACACAGGTGCACCTTGTGCTGGGTACAATAAAATGTGCAGTTTTGTCACATAATACAATGCCACAGATGTCTCAAGTGTTGAGGGAGTGTGAAATGTGCATGCTGACTGCAGGACTGTCCACCAGAGCTTTTGGCAGATAAATGAATGTTAATTTCTCTACCATAAGCCACCTCCAACATCGTTTTAGAGAATTTTGCAGTGTGTCAAACCAGCCTCACAACATCAGACCACGTGTGTGGGCGAGCGGTTTGCTGAAGTCAACATTGTGAACAGAGTGCCCAATGGTGGGGTTATGGTATGGCCAGGCATAAGCTACGGACAATTAACACAATTGCATTTTATCAATGGCAATTTGAATATGTCACTCTTTGAGCATGTTAAGGATGCTCTGGATCGACGTGTACGACAGCATGTTCCAGTTCCCGCCAATATCCAGCAACTTCGCATAGCCATTGAAGAGGAGTGGGACAACATTCCACAGGCCACAATCAACAGCCTGATCAACATTTGTGAAAGAGATGTCACGCTGCATGAGGTGAAATGTGGTCACACCAGATACTGACTGGTTTTCTGATCCACGGCCCTACCTTTTTAAAAAAGGTACACAACATGACCAAAAGTATGTAGACACCTGCTTGTCGAACATCTAATTCCAAAATCATGGGCATTAATATGGAGTTAGTTTTCCCTTTGCTACTATAACAGCCTCCACTCTTCTAGGAAGGCTTTCCACTAGATGTTGGAACATTGCTGCAGGGATTTACTTCCATTCATTCACAAGCATTAGTGAGGTCGGGCACTGATGTTGGGCGATTAGGCATGGCTCGCAGTTGGCGTTCCAATTCATCCCAAAGTTGTTCGACGGGGTAAAGGTCAGAGCTCTGTGCAGGCCAGTCAAGTTCTTCCACACCTATCTTGACAAACCATTTCTGGATGGACCTCTCTTTCTGCACGGGGGCATTGTCATGCTGAAACATGAATGGGCCTTCCCCAAACTGTTGCCACAAAGTTTGAAGCACAGAATCGTCTAGAATGTCGTTGTATGCTGTAGCGATAAGATTTCCCTTCACTGGAACGAAGGTGCCTAGCCCGAACCTTGAAAAACAGCCCTAGACTATTATTCCTCCTCCACCAAACTTTACATTTGGCACATTGCATCCGCCAAACACAGATTCTTCCGTCAGACTGCCAGATGGTGAAGCGTGATTCATCACTCCAGATAACGCGTTTCCACTACTTCAGAGTCCAATGGTGGCAAGCTTTTTTTTTTTTTTTTTACACCACTCCTGCCTGCGCTTGGCGCTGCGCATAGTGATCTTAGGCTTGTGTGTGGCTGCTTGGCCATGGAAACCCATTTCATTATGCTCCCGGCTTTCCACATTTTGTTACCTTACAGCTTTATTCTAAATAAGGTCTCACAGTTGACATTGTATGTCAGGGTAGACATTCGTTGGTGGAGGTCAATGTTTGAAACTGCTAGTGAATCGAGTGAATCTAATAGTACAGAAAGTGAGAATGAGTAGGTTACAGTGGCGAAGAAAAAGGGAAACCAAATAAGTAAAGCTATGTTGGAAAATAGGAAACCACTTGACTCGTTTTTGAGTCAGGGTTTTGGATGAATGCTACTTGGGAAATCCTTTTAATGTCTCCTAGGAAAATCTAGAATGTGTTGGAACAAAGTTTGGAGTCAGTGAAAGTCACAAGAAGTGGTGTTATTTGTGTGTTTTTTTTGGTGTGTCTGCAGAGCAGAAGAAGCGTGTGTTAAGACTAAAAGTTATCAGAGTGGAATGTTTCCTGCATGGATTTTCATAGCAGGGCACCGATCAAGGGGGTTATTTCTGGGGTGGCGCAAGAAATAAAGGCAGAGAGACCTGAAAATAGCTGTGCAGCAACGCTCCCCATTCAACCTGACAGAGCTTGAGAGGATCTGCAGAGAAGATTGGGAGGAACTCCCCAAATACATGTGTGCCAAGCTTATAGCGTCATACCCAAGAAGACTCAAGGCTGCCGAAGGTGCTTCAACAAAGTACTGAGTAAAGGGTCTGAATACTTATGTAAATGTGAGATTTCATTTAAAAAAAAAATCTAAACCTGTTTTTCCTTTGTCATTATGGGGTATTGTGTGTAGATTGATGAGGAGTAAAAATATATATATTTTAGAATAGGGCTGTAATGTAACAAAATGTGGAAAAAGGCAAGAGGCCTGAATACTTTTCGAATGCACTATAGTGTATCTTTGATACAGTCATGTGAAATCCATAGATTTAGGGACTCATGAATTTATTTCAATTGAATTATTTCCTTATATGAACTGTAACTCAGTAAAGTCTTTGAAATTGTTGCATGTTGCGTTTTATTTTTGTTCAGTCACTGTTTAAGGTGGGTCTACATAAACCTCTTTTCTCTCAGGGAGGACTTTGACCAGGAGGAGAAGGCTCGCTTTGGGGAGCTGTGCAGTGGAGAAAATGGCAAGGGTAGGGAGTGGTTTGCCAGATACGTCAGTGCACAGGTAAGAGCCGGTATGTAAGCACAGAGATATGTATGTCTCTGCACATAGACACAGAGTAATGGCACAGTTATCAGCACAGCTTTGCTGCTGGTGCTACATGTTTTAAGTTTATGGGAACTGAAGACGCATGGCTTTATTTGCAGCGCTGCAACTCCAAGTGTGTGAGTGAAGCAACATTCTACAGGCTGGTGCAGTCTTTTGCAGTTGTTCTTTTCGAGTAAGTCTGACTCCCTCTTTCACTTCAACTCTTTCGTGTTTTGTTAAGTGCTTATTTTTTCCCTGTTTTACTTATTTTTGTTGGGAGACTTTGAGCTATACACCTGCTACATTGTATTGATGGGTTATTACACAATGGCTTCATTCCCTGAAGAGTTTGTAAAAACAAAACAACTTCCAGGCTCTGCTCCATCTCAGAAGGAGAATATGTGAACACGTTTGTGTGTGTGGTCAAATACGTGTGGGTGTTGTGTGCAAAGCTCTTTGTCTAGACCTAAGTCACACATAAGGGAATGGGTGTATTTCATTGTACAATATTATCTGCACAATCATATCCCCATTACATAAGTGTGTGTGTTGCAGGTGCTATCAGATGGATGACTACAGTCCAGCTAAAAACCTCATGACCATGTGTTTCACTTACTACCACACTGGTGAGATGTGTATCTGCTTAGAACCACAAATGAGAGACTTATTCTCCCCTCTCTTAATGGCCTCCCAGTTTCCCAACATTAATGGGGAGGGGTCAACGGTCAGGGTTGTACCCTTTTGTAGTTGCCACGGAGTCAGTTTAAGCTAACTGTACATACTATTGATGTGTGCATCTCTGCATGTGTGGGTATTATAATTTGTGCTAATACAATGCTATTATAATGCTATTACTTTGCTATTACTATGCTATTAATTTGCTATTGGGCTCTACGTAGTACCTATTCATAATCAATAGGAAACATGATTGGAGCATGGTGGTGTATAGTAAAAGGATCCTTCTCTGCACCTCAGGTAAGTCCCAGCCATCCCCCACTGAGCTGCTGCAGCAGCCGCCTGTAGCCATGGACTCCTACCTGAATAAGGCCAACTCCTGGCTTTCTGGCAAGAAGGACGCAGCCGGGCGGCTCCTGAAGAACTCCTCTGCTGCCAAAACGGAAGTCAAAGGCTTCTTTGGAGGCCTGGAGAGCAAGCTGAGAGCGTCCGCTCGAAAGAATGAGTGAGATGTATTCCTGTTAATAACCAATCAATAATGTTTCTTCTAAGAACGGTTTTACTCTGTTTATTTGCTGACTTTTCCTCCCAACTATTTTCTACCCAGGGAGGCAGAGAGTCCAGTCGAGGTAAAGCCCAAATCACCAGGTACGTCAATCTCATCACTTGTTGATTGTAGGGTACACACCCATCAAAAGTTTAAGATACAAGCAAGTCAGTTCCTGTATTAGTCTGATTTATAACTCCATGTCCTTACATGTTCTTATAACCAACCTGCCAACTGAACAAATTACTCCTCTCTTGCCTCAAAGTATGGGTTGCCTTTATCAGTTGCTCTCTCTGTCTGTCCTCTAAAGTGTCCTCTGTGCCTCCAGAGAAGAAGAAAGTAGAGAACGAGAAGGTGTACCTGTACACACACCTGAAACAGCAACCTATCTGGTATGAGATGGATGTTCATTTTTGTTTATAGATGATTTAAAATCCACACAATAACAATGAGGTAGTGAATTATTGTCCTACCTGGTTGGTGTTATAGATGTGTTGTGGTGTCTCCGGTGACAGGCATACGTTGAGGTTTTGGAACGCCGCGTTCTTTGATGCGGTCCACTGTGAGAGGAAGAAGAGGTCACCTACCACCAGGTGAGAGACTGACGTACCAGCAGGGGAGATGAAAGATGATACGGCTGTTATATCACTAAACTGGGATGTTACTATAAAGCTCCTTTTACAGCCTGTGTAGTGCGAACGGGATAAAATGGGAGTGTGTAATAGAGTGCAGTAGATGGATAGATTGAATGAAACGTATGCGTGAATGTGGGGTGTATTTTCAAGAGGTGGGAGGTTCGTCTCTTTGTTTGTGAACACTTGTCTTGTCTGTGTGTATAAATGAGGGGTAAGGGAATGTAGTATGAGTTTTAACACAAATTAGGAATTTAAGGAAGGCTGACTGTATACCAGTCTGTAGTTCACTCAAACTGCTATTGAGCTCCTGACTGTTGCCACCAGATTCTTCTCCCAAGCTCTTGTTCTCAACCTTTGCATGTATCTTTAACCCTTTGTCTCCTTGTGCCTTGCTGCCGGGCAGGGGGACGGATGAGGAAGAGAAAGACGAGAGGTCTGTCCTATCTGTCTGCTCCTCCTAACACTGGTAGACAGAGAGATAGGGAGGGAAAGTGAGGAACAACTGAAAGCAAGGAACAAGGGAAAGAGGCAAAAGAGAGAGGACGAATAAAGGGATGAACCGAGAAAGGAACAGATGGATGCTCAACATTGTGACTTAGAGTGCGAGAGTTGAAAATCTAGAAAGAGCCGTAGGCTTAATTTGCACTGTTCAGGATGTGCTTCACTGAGCACAAGCAGAACAGGGTAAGGACAGATCCTTGTACTGAAGTTCAATAATAGGCTCAGCATTGGAGCAGTAGGATAGTTGCTGTCCTATTGACTTGTCCACTGATATCTGCATGAACTTCTCCTCTCACTCACTGTATCCTCTGTGTCTGTCATAGCTCAAAGCCATCTATTTTAGACAACTAATTAAAAGTGTGTTTCTCTTGTTAATACACATTTATGTTGATTGCATACAATTTTCCTAATTTTGATCATGATGCGGGCATTACTTGTCATAAGTGCCACAAAGTTTACTGCGTGCTTGTCGAGCATCAGAAAGGCATGCGTTTACTTATGCACTTCTTGTTTGTTTGGTTGTTGTTATTTCTGTTTGTTTGGGTTAATTTCATGGATGAATACATTTGCCTCGAGCATAAAGCAGGGTTTTAAAAGAGTTGTTCGTTTCATGATGGCGAGGTATTATGTTTTCACAGATGATTGCATGCTGACATGTTCACTCTTATCTGCAGCATGAGGGGTTTCTCTTTAGTAGGGCCTGTTGCATGTGACATGATTCTTTGCTCTCGACCAGTGCATGTTAAGTCTGTAGCGCTTTAGAATAACTCCATGTAATAAAGCATTTACAATGGATTAGTAAATAGTTGAATCATTACGCTCACATTTGTACATGTTAGTAACCTAGTTAATTATAGATAGACATTCCAGCAGTACATGCTGATGCTCCTTAAGGTCTCAAAATGGCCCCTAGAACATACTTTTGGCCAGGTAGTGTATGTGGACACCGGCTCGTCAAACATCTCATTCCAAAATGGGCATTGGCATTAATATGGAGTTGGTCCCGACTTCCCACTGGATGTTGGAACATTGCTGCAGGGACTTGCTTCCATTCAACCACAAGAGCATTAGTGAGGTTGGGCGCTGATGTTGGGCGATTAGGCCTGGCTCGCAGTCGACGTTCCAAATCATCACAAAGGTGTTCGATGGGGTTGAGGTCAGAGCTCTGTGCAGGCCAGTCAATTCTTCCACACCGATCTCAACAAACCATTTCTGTATGGACCTTGCTTTGTGCACGAGGGCATTGTCATGCTGAAACATGAATGGGCCTTCCCCAAATTGTTGCCACAAAAGTTGGAAGCACAGAATCGTCTATCTAGAATGTAATTGTATGCTGTAGCATTATTTCCCTTCACTGGAATGAAGGGGCCTAGCCCGAACCATGAAAAACAGCCCCAGACCATTAGCCCTCCTCCACCAAACTTTACAGTTTGCACTATGCATTGGGGTAGGTAGCGTTCTCCTGGCATACGCCAAACCGAGATTCTTCCGTTGGACGGCCAGCTGGTGAAGCGTGATTCATCACTCCAGAGAGTGCAATCTTAGGCTTGTGTGTGGCTGTTAGGCCATGGAAACCTAATTCATGAAGCTCCAGACGAACAGTTCTGGTGCTGACATTGCTTCCAGAGCCAGTTTGTAACTCTGTAGTGAGTGTTGCAACCGAGGACAGACCATTTTTACATGCTACGTGCTTCAGCACTTGGTGGTTCCATTCTGTGAGCTTGTGTGGCCTACCACTTGGTGGCTTTGACATTTTCTCTCCTAGACATTTCCACTTCAAAATAACAGCACTTACAGTTGACCGGGGCAGCTCTAGCAGGGTAGAAATTTGACGAACTCACTTGTTGGAAAGGTGGCATCCTATGACGGTGCCATGTTGAAAGTCACTGAGCTCTTCGGTATGGGCCATTCTACTGCCAATATTTGTCTATGGAGATTGCATGGCTGTGTGCTCAATTTTATACACCTGTCAGCAATGGGTGTGGCTGAAATAGCCGCATCCACTAATTTGAAGGGGTGTCCACATCCTTTTGCCATGTAGTGTATCTATGGTTTAACAATAAGCACACAATACAGAGGGTGTTTAAGAAAATATAATGAAAATGTTATTCCAAAACAGTCACACTGTTGTAATAATGTGATGTGTAACTTTGGATATACTATGCTGAGTAAAATAATGTTTTCTGTCTGAAAATGCTATAAGCGTTTCTTGACAGGGACTTTTCTACCAAAAGTATGAATTGCAGTCACCCCTTAGAGCAGGCTAATTAGGCAATAAGGCCAGAGGGGGTGTGGTATATGGCCAATATACCACAGCTAAGGGCTGTTCTTAGGCTCAACGCGGAGTGCCTGAATACAGCCCTTAGCCGCGATATATTGGCAATAGACCACAAACCCCCGCGGTGCCTTATTGCTATTATAAACTGGTTACCATCGTAATTAGAGCAGTAAAAATATTTTGTCATACCCATGGTATATGGGCTTATATACCACGGCTTTCAGCCAATCAGCATTCAGGGCTCGAACCACCCAGTTTAGAATCTCGCTTAACCTAGAACTAAAATCCTGTGTAATTTGGTCAGCTGCGTGATACAATTCTGGGTCCTTACATGTTAGAAATTGGGAGTTCTGGTTTGCAAAGTCTCCACCCTCACAAAAGGAAACTGTCTGCCCCCACCCCCTTGCTGTTAATTTCACCACGATGCAAAGCAGTCAAAGTTAAAGCACCGTCTTCGCCACATCCTGGTACGTCCAAATAATCAGTGCTGAAAACCCAAACACCAGGACTACTGCAGCTCCTTATCCTACGCATTCTATCTCTTCACCAGACATTATTTGGTTAACATCCAGAATCTGTCCACAAGAGATTAAGAGCTGTCCATAGACTGCTTACAAGGCAAGGAAACAAATATTGGAATACATTATTTTGCTTAACTATCCCTATATCTTTAAAAATATCACATCAGAGTCTAAGCCGGATGAAAGGTATTACTAAGCCATATGGAATTGTTTTAAGGTCATACCGATGATCATTTAGCTATTTGATTTTGAATTTAAAAATATATATATTAGTGAGACCTTAAGGAGCTGGAATGTACTGGTACTGCTGGAATGTCTACCAATGGCATGTCCATCTTTTGGTGAGAAATTCCACTGGTCACTCAACATTTATAAAGTATAAATAGCCCACACTGTAGATGAGGCCATGCAAAAATACTTAACTAATAAATTAATAAATGGTTTATAAGGACCTATATTAAACCTTATTAATGGAGCAATGATTAATAAGTGATTTACTAACCCATTATAAATGCTTTATTTCGTGGAGTTATTACAAAGTGCTACTGTTAAGTCTTATTCCACTGCACGCTGAATGCTGTCTTACTGAGCCACAATGAATGTGAAAAACACATTCAAGTAGAACGGTGTGTTGTAGCACTTAATAGCTATGTTCTTCTCCACGGGTATTGCCATGAATTACTGTAGCAGCCCATCAAATGCTAAGCATTCAGTTTATTGTATTATTTATTTCAGAAATCCTCCTGTACCTTCTATGTGTATGTATGAGTGTGAGTGGACGGACGGGTGTGTGATGTTGTGGTGCTGTTCAAGTCAAGTTATCAATCCTGTTCACAGGGTTAGTTAACTCTGGAGACTCATTTGGTGTCTTCAGAGTTAGGTAAATCAGCCTTTAGTTTTTCTTCTCCATATGTTTGGAATAATCTCCCAAAAGCATTACACATAATAGTAGCCATTGTGTCCCTGGGGCAGTTTAGAGAGTGGACAGAGGAATTTTATAATGAAGAATGTGTTTGTTTTAGTTGATTGTGTTTTGTGTATATGTGTTCAATTTATGTCGTGCTGTATTTTACTTGTTTTATATTGTATTCCATTTTTTGGTTCTATTAAATTGTATATGCAGGGCTCCCTTGAAAAAGAGACACTGTTCTCAATGATGACTCCCTGCTAAAATTTAAAAAAGGTCCTCTGTTTTCTTGTACATATGACTACACTGGTTATAAAGCCTCCCAAAGCTTTTGGACAGACATTTCTCTCCGTTCCCTAATCAGAGAGAGAACCGCAATCTAACACGCAATATCCAGCATGCCATCGCTTTAATTTTACGTGTTTTCCTTCAAAAAAGTTTTCACATGTTTTGCTATTTTCATCTCATTCCAATGATGTCTGGTTTGTTGTTTTGGTGTGGGTAAAAGGTCAGAGGTAAACTTGGAGACCTTGACCCCTAACTTCTCTCTGCTCGTATCTTTCTCCAGAGAGAAGTGGTGTCATATGACCCAGGAAGAGAAAGATGACAGCTCTAAAGTCGACGAGAATATTGCCTTTGGCCAACTGGGGTGAGTGAGGTGACATACTCATGCCTATGGACAAAAAAACTACTTCTAAGTAACATTCCATCTGAGGAGGAGAGGAATCTGCATGGTTTGTATACTGTATCTCATGGTCAGTTAACTCTTAGTGTCTGCTTTCAGGACATTCACTCACAACATGCTGGCTTTTGGGCTCAGTAAGAAACTCTGCAATGACTTCCTGAAGAAGCAAGCAGTTATTGGGAACCTAAATGAAGGTACCCCTACATGAACCAACCTTCCTCACATCAATAAGATCAAATAGGTCGTTTGGTTATCTGCCACACTTCCTTTCTTTTCATATAATTTACTTTGTTTCACCTGTTCAAACTGTTTTAAACATATAAAAACAAATATTAGTTTGGGCCTCCTGAGTGGTGCAGCGGTCTAAGGCACTGCATTGCAGTGCTAGAGGTGTTACTACAGACCCGGGTTCATTCTCGGGCTGTGCCACAACCGGGAGTCCCATAGGAGGCGCATAATTGGCCCAGCTTCGTCAGGGGAGGGTTTGGCCGGTGGGCTTTACTTGGCTCATCGCGCCCTAGCGACTCCTTGTGGCAGGCCGGACGCCTGCAGGCTGACCCCGGATGCCAGTTGAACAGTGTTTCCTCTGACACATTGGTGCGGCTGGCTTCCGGGTTAAGCTGGTGGGTTTTAAGGAGCGCCTGTTAGGCGGGTCATGCCTCCACCTTTGCCTCTCCTGAGCCCGTTGGGGAGACAGGCTTTCTGAGACTAATGTATTTATAACTGGAAAAACGTGCTTAGTGGTTTTGATTAAAAAGAGCTCTCTGTTTCTCTCTTACAGAGCAGTACAAGCTGTTGAGCGACCACATTGAGCAGATGGCCACAGAGTGAGTGGCAAAGAATGGTTCTTCAATGACTACTTAGTACACTATCAATAGTAATTAGCTGAAGCTAATCTCCTCCTCACTCTCCAATGTTGTGAAGGCTCACCAATAACTGTATTCCATCAATATCCAGTACAGTAAACTCAAATCACCTATTTTAGGAAAGCCTCCATAACCTGCAACAATAAATAACACAAAACCTTTTATTACAGTGATAGTAAACATGAAGCTGCATAGTCAATATTCCAGCTTCACCAACCAACATACTGTAACCTACCCTCTCCTGGGCACTGTCAACAAGGTCATTCACCCTATCACTACTACATTATTTTATACTGTCACTAATGAGTACCTTCCTCAGGTCCTTATTTTACTGTATAGTTGGACAATTTCAGCCATATCAGCGTCCATTAACCCATTTTACATAATCAGCTCCGTGTAACCGGCCCAGGCTCTCTATAGCCTTTTTCATGTCCCCTGACTACAGTATACATACAGAATATATATTTTAGATATACTGTAACCTGCTCCTTGCACATATCCTACAATTAGTATTATTTATATTTTTTGCAATAGTGACCTTTTATGATTTCCTCTCTGCCCAATGTCGAAGTGCCTTGAATGTACCCGTGGGGAACTGTCCTTTCTGTTTCAATGGTAATCAATGCAAGTCTCAATTGTAACAATCTGTAAAACCACTTGATACAATGTCCTCCTGTTCATGATTCTACCATCTATATACTGTGTCAGCATATTTCCAATAAGGTCGAATTCTCATGCTCAGTGTCCTCTGTGTTTAGTGATTGTCATGGTGTTAGATCATGGCTAGTTAAAGTGCAGTGTGTCGTGGTGAGAGGCTGCAGCATGACTTCCAGCAGCAGTCCCATACTTTCTGTTTCATTCCTAGAGTAGCCGTGACCTGAGGTGTCTGTGCTATATGCCTGGCATGCATCCTTGCCCTTTATAAGTGAGAAACGAGCATTGTGCAAGTTGGGCATCGTGCAGCAAGGGCGTCAATGTCTTGTTTGCATTATTTAAGCCCACCAGAGGGAAGCCTGGTGACTTGTTCAGAGCACTTAATTTATCAATGGAGTTAAAAGTTTCAAAACTGTGTGGATCCAGCTTTTGAGGGAGATGTCAAGAATGATATATTTTGCTTACATCTCGGAGCATTGACATTTCAGAGCTATGTGAATAGGAATTAGGATTATTGTACATTTTTCTCAATGCTGGATTGAAGTACTGGCAAGTTTATTTATATATATATATATTATTTTGTATTAATCTATTGTCTATATCACTTGATTTTGTATTTATATTGTATTTTTTTCACCTATGTTTTATTATGTTCAAAGACTTGTTTATCACTGGCTTTGTGTCATATCTGTTGGTGAATGACTATGTAACTGATTATGGTCATTGTGTTTTGATGTCTTTCTCAATGGCAACTAAATCTTTCCCCTTATTAAGACCCTGAAGTGCCGTCATAATTCCTCCCTTAGGAGTGGTCCATTCAAGTGCTAAACCAAACTATATGTGTGCTATGTGTAAAATGTTTAGTATAAACTATTGGGTAATTCCTCCAGTGTGTTAGTTACGATGTGTAGTTAGTTGCATGTGATGCCTTGTAGTTGAAGTTCTATGTCTTGTCTTGGAGATGTCTTGCTCTCTCTCTCTTTTTTCTTGTGGGCTGTTTAGCAGAGGACTAGCTTCTTGCCACAAAGTGTCACTTGTGTTCTGCTCTGTCTCTGTTATTTCCCTTGGATTGCAATGCTGCTCCCTGCTTCATGTCTGGATCTGACATTCTGTTCAGCAATCAGACATATTGTGCATCTGCATGTGATGACCTCAATTTCCATACTGCTGAATGACTTGCCTCTTTTGTTTTGTGGCTGTGAGCAGTTTTAGTTCAGCACCAAGCCCTCCTGGGTGTTTGTATTGCTGTGTGCAGTTTTAGTTTAGCACCAAGCCCTCCTGGGTGTTTGTATTGCTGTGTGCAGTTTTAGTTTAGCACCAAGCCCTCCTGGGTGTTTGTATTGCTGTGTGCAGTTTTAGTTTAGCACCAAGCCCTCCTGGGTGTTTGTATTGCAGTGTGCAGTTTTAGTTTAGCACCAAGCCCTCCTGGGTGTTTGTATTGCTGTGTGCAGTTTTAGTTTAGCACCAAGCCCTCCTGGGTGGTTGTATTGCAGTGTGCACTCTGGCCTTTCAGTATTGTTGAAATGCAGACCAGCCCTCTTAATACTTGGAATGCTTCGCCTGCTTTTCATGTTGCATGTCAAATGCATGTATGGTCCATCACTGGTCTTTAAGACATCTCTCATGAAAAGTGTTGTACATTGTTTGTCTGGGCAGTGGTGGTCTGATTTGACCAGTTGTAACTAGTACCTGATACCTAGTCATGGACAAGCCTTGTGTCTTTGGAGGTGAAACAAACTTAGCATAGGAGAATATAGCCAACCCTTCTTTTTAATGAGCGGGGGAAAGAGTCTCTTACAGGTAGCTGTAATGTCCTCCCACTTCTGTTGTGCAATGGTGGCTGAGTTTGCATGGATGTGTAATTATGATAGAACAAGTAGCTGATGCTGTAATAAATATATTTTTGAATGTGGATGCTTTTGGAGTCGTGTCTGTGAGTGCATGTGAGAGAGGGTATAAGATGTTTGAATTAGAGGTGTTTGGAAAGGAGAGCTCCATGTGAATGTGTAGATTAGAAAGAGAAGTCTCTGTGCACTCCAGTGTGTGAGACTGAGTCAATGTGAGCAGGGTATAGAGTGGGAACATGTAGCACAATGTGGGAGGGTTTTAGACCCTGGCCCAAACTGCCAAATGGCTGCTCAATGATTGACACAATATGATGAGCAGTGAAAGCTCAGTCAGTGGTGTCACACAATGAGGGTCTCTCAATTCAAGTGCTTTATTGGCATGGGATACATATGTTTACATTGCCAAAGCAAGTGAAATAGATAAAAGTGAAATAAAAAAATAACAGTAAACAGTACTCACAAAAGTTCCAAAAGAATAAAGACATTTCAAATGTCATATGCGCAAATAGTTAAAGTACAAAAGGGAAAATAAATATAAATGGTATTTGCAATGGTGTTTGTTCTTCACTGGTTGCCCTTTTTTTGGCAATGGGTTACAAATCTTGCTGCTGTGAATGCACACTGTGGTATTTCACCCAATATATGGGTGTTTATCAAAATTTGATTTGTTTTTGAATTCATTGTGGTTCTGTGTAATCTGAGGAAAATTTGTGTCTCTATGGTCATACATTTGGCAGGAGGTTAGGAAGTGCAGCTCAGTTTCCACCTAATTTTGTGGGCAGTGTCTGCCCTCCCAATAGCTAAGCTATGCTCACTGAGTCTGTAAAAAGTCAAAGATTTCCTTAATTTTGGGTCAGTCACAGTGGTCAGGTATTCTGCCACTGTGTACTCTCTGTTTAGGGACAAATAGCATTCTAGTGCTCTTTTTTTTTGTAAATTCTTTCCAATGTGTCAAGTAATTATCTTTTTGTTTTCTCATGATTTGGTTGTGTCTAATTGTGTTGCTCTACAGAGAAATGAACCTGGAGAAGAGCCCCCCTAAGCAAGCTGGTCCTGGGGCTCTGTTCACAAACACAAACAGACACCACAGAGCCCCAGGACCAGCTTGCTTAGGGGGCTCTTCTCCAGGTTCATTTCTCTGTAGGTGATGGCTTTGTTAGGGGGCTGTAGAATATCTGAACACTATGAAGGTGATACGTGCACACACACACTCAATTACATGCTCGTTTACACTCACAGATACATACGCACTTGATCTCTGTCTTCTCTCCCTCTCTATTGTCTAACTTTCTATAATTCAATATGTTGTTTGTCTGTCTGTCTTAAACATGTAGAATATCTATGTTTACAACAAGCAATGGGAAGATAGAACAGGAACATAGTAATGCAAGGTCTCTTTCAAAATCATGTGAAACATCAATTGCTATGGAAATGCTGGGATGTGTTCTATGAATATGATCTTTAATATAATTATGATGTTGATACTATATGGATTACTATTATCATCCTGAATATTAAGGCTGCACTCGTATCATGTTAAACACAAACTCAGCCATGAAATTTGCTAGAACCTGTTTCTTGAAATCTAAACATCAGACATTTAAAATCTGTTTTTGGCTATCATGATACCCCTTTTGGCAGTAATTTTACAGCCACTGATTATGGTCAATTTAGACTGAGAATAGTATCTAATTATGGTAAGGGATGAAATAGGTATAGCTATTTGTAATTGTAACGGTTTAGCAGATAATAAGGAAAGACAATCTGACTTTACGTGGCTAAAAGAAAAGGAATATTAAATATACTGTTTACAGGAAATTTACTCTACATGAGATGAAGGCGGGGAAATCATTTCCTGGCGTAGACAAAGGAACTCAAAGAGTGTGATGACCCTAATTAACAATAATGTTGATCCGAATGTGAAAACAGTCAGGAATGATCTGCAAGGAAGGTGGACTCTTGAATATGAAAGTGGATGAAAATCAGATTTATGTCATTAATCTACAGTGGGGCAAAAAAGTATTTAGTCAGCCACCAATTGTGCAAGTTCTCCCACTTAAAAAAAATCCAGAAAATCACATTGTAGGATTTTTTATGCCCTTGCTGATGGAATGAGGTTTTCACTCAAAATCTCATGATACATGGCCCCATTCATTCTTTCCTTTACACGGATCAGTCGTCCTGGTCCCTTTGCAGAAAAACAGCCCCAAAGCATGATGTTTCCACCCCCATGCTTCACAGTAGGTATGGTGTTCTTTGGATGCAACTCAGCTTTCTTTGTCCTCCAAACACGACAAGTTGAATTTTTACCAAAAAGTTATATTTTAGTTTCATCTGACCATATGACATTCTCCCAATCTTCTTCTGGATCATCCAAATGCTCTCTAGCAAACTTCAGACGGGCCTGGACATGTACTGGCTTAAGCAGGGGGACACGTCTGGCACTGCAGGATTTAAGTCCCTGGCGGCGTAGTGTGTTACTGAACGTAGGCTTTGTTACTTTGGTCCCAGCTCTCTGCAGGTCATTCACTAGGTCCCCCCATGTGGTTCTGGGATTTTTGCTCACCGTTCTTGTGATCATTTTGACCCCACAGTGTGAGATCTTGTGTGGAGCCCCAGATCGAGGGAGATTATCAGTGGTCTTGTATGTCTTCCATTTCCTAATATTTGCTCCCACAGTTGATTTCTTCAAACCAAGCTGCTTACTTATTGCAAATTCAGTCTTCCCAGCCTGGTGCAGGTCTACAATTTTGTTTCTGGTGTCATAGTGGAGTTTGGAGTGTGACTGTTTGAGGTTGTGGACAGGTGTCTTTTATACTGATAACAAGTTCAAACAGGCACCATTAATACAGGTAACGAGTGGAGGACAGAGGAGCTTTTAAGAAGATGTAACAGGTCTGTGAGAGCCAGAAATCTTGCTTGTTTGTCGGTGACCAAATACTAATTTTCCACCATAATTTGCAAATAAATTCATTAAAAATCCTACAATGTGATTTTCTGGATTTTTTTTCTCTCTCATTTTGTCTGTCATAGTTGAAGTGTACCTATGATGAAAATTACAGGCCTCTCTCATCTTTTTAAGTGGGAGAACTTGCACAATTGGTGGCTGACTAAATACTTTTTTGCCCCACTGTATATGGTTGAAATCAGGATGATCCACTCTTCTTCTTCTAAAATATTTATAATCTATTGAGTTTACAGGCAACAAACGATCAAATCATTATGGTGGAAGATTATTACACAGTGTTAAGTACCTCAATAGACCGCAAAGGAAATCACTCTACAAACTATAATCGTGCCCTTAAGGAGATCACAAATATTATGGAAAATAGTGGATATTTGGAGACTAAAAAACCCTGACCTTGTTAGATATACATAGAGGAGACTTAATCAAGCTAGTCGTCTTGAGTACTTTCTTGTCTCTTTCTCTCTTGCATTAAGTATTGATAGGAGACAGAATGAGATCGGACCATCATCTAATTAGCCTTCACATAACTCCTGCTGAATTTCTACTTGGACGGAGATGTTGGAAATGTAATCAAAGTCTACTGGAAGACAATTTAACTAAGACAAAATAATTAATTACAGAATTTTCCCAGTACAATATAGGTTCAGCAAATCCCCGTATTGTGTGGGATTCCTTTAAATGTACCTTCAGAGGTAATTCAATATTCTTCAGTAAAGAAAAAACAGTTTCTGTCTAAGGAGACGAACAAGGGTGGGTAGCATAAAAACGGTACTACAAAGATACAAAACAAGTTATAGGAAGGAAAAAAACTGGAGGAACTTATTCAAGAACGATTTTGTGTAATCTGTTACAACAATAAAGCAAACTGAATGGAATATGGAGAAAAATGCACAGAATTCTTCCTGAATCTTCTACACAGGAACACTATCAAAACTAATTTGCAGAAGCAATATGATATCTTATTACAATCTGTCCATACACACCCCCAGGAAGAATATTACACTTTTAAAATCATACACTTACATATGGTCATTTTCACATTTTCATACATTCTTAGAATGTTTGGAAATTACTTATAGTAAGGCATTTGTGAAAATACGATGGCAATATAAAGTGGCTTGCGAAAGTATTCACCCCCTTGGCAGTTTTCCTATTTTGTTTCCTTACAACCTGGAATTAAAATTGATTTTGGAGGAGTTTGTATCGTTCGATTTACACAACATGCCTACCACTTTGAAGATGCAAAATATTTTTGTGAAACAAACAAGAAATAAAATAATAAGAAATAATTACAGCTGCAAGTCTCTTGGGGTGTGCCAAGCTTTTAGAGACATATCTAGCTACTGGGATTTATGACCATTCTTCAAGACAAAACTGCTCCAGATCCTTCAAGTTGGATGGGTTCTGCTGGTGTACAGAAATCTTAGCTGGATAGATATCTAGCTATCTATCCAGCTAATGTTAGGCTCTGTGTTTTTAGTTTGCTACATAAATAGATAAGCTAGCCTATTAGCCATGTTATTTAAATCAAATCAAATCAAATCAAATTTTATTTGTCACATACACATGGTTAGCAGATGTTAATGCGAGTGTAGCGAAATGCTTGTGCTTCTAGTTCCGACAATGCAGTAATAACAAGTAATCTAACTAACTAATTTATGACAGGTGATCATTGCCGTTGCTAGTTTGAGTGTATTGACATTCCCAGCCTTAGTTACGTTTGTCTGTTTTGTCTAGAATATTGAGTCATTTAAACCGAAACTGTAAAAAAAAAACTGACCTTGTCAGTGCATCCTGAATGGAGGCTGCAAACAATGTACCAGACCAGCTGTGATTTACAACCTGATAGCAATATTTTTTACACTACAAAGAAATGTATTGGTGAATTATATTAATCATGCATTGAACTGCATCCATCTATTCTGCCAACAAAGCCTCAGTGTACTGCATGGAAAGTTGACTCAAATACATTGGCGGATTTAGGTACAGGCGGCATCTTGTTGGGGGCGGCATGGGGGCCTGCACAAAAAAATCCTAATGTTGACATTTGCGTGATCTGATCGGTTTTCTATCGCTCATTTGCACATCACGTCAATGATATCATGTCACTGTGTGGGACTGTGGGTCAATTAACCTTGTCGGAGTGGGCGCCCTGGTTCTAGTTTGTGAGCTAGGCAGACTACTGCCTGGGAAGGTCTCCCACTCAGAAGTATGAGTTGGGGCGGGGGTAGGTTGACCTCAGATTCCCCCGCTCCCCTACCTCGGGCTTCCAGTGGGGAGACCTATCAAATAGCGCACCTCTAACTTTGTACAGTATTAATGCAATTAGTAAAATCAGTCACACTACGAAATGCTACCAAATAAACCACAATTCATTAATAATACTGTGAATATATTTATATAGTTTTAAATGTTAAGATTATTTATTTGTGGTGTTCCAGATGTCTGAATAAAAAAGAGTTAGTGCAGAATGGTGCTTTTGTTGGGGGGGGGGGGGGGGGGGGATTCGCCCAGGGAGCCAAGCTAGAACCGCCACTGCTCAAATATAATCTATTTTTATAACCTCATATAAAACTGGTTTTGTAGCATGAACTGGGAATTGAATCATTTTGACTGATATTATGATTGGATGTTTGTTTCATATCTGCAAAGTAGTTCAAATGCTGTCAGTTCCACTTTAAACTTTAGGTCACCGGTTACTTTCGGTGCTAAACATGAAATGTTTTTTGCAATGGGAATTAATAGTTGTACATTTTGATTGGGAAATGCTTAATGGTTGTATTTTTGTATTCTTATGATTGGGACCTACTGGCTTGTTATGTCTGAGTTTATGGACTGCTTATCCTTAAAAACTTCTTAGGGCTAGGTTCTATTTTCCTGAATTTCCGCCTGACTGACATGCCCAAAGTAAACTGCCTGTTAGAAGCCAGGATATGCATATAATTGGTAGCATTGGATATAAAATTATGTATGAGACTTTAACACAATTGATATGGCAGGTGAAAATCCAAAGAAAAACCAACCAGAATTTTTTTTTTTGAGCTCCCAGACTCTTAGAATGGAAAGCTATGGGTTCTATGTAATTCCAGCTCCCAGATTGCAATTCCTATGGCTTCCACTAGATGTCAACAGTCTTTGTTCATTGTTTCAGGCTTGTTTCTTCAAAACATATTAAGAATGTTACGTTTTTGTACAAAGAGTCCCGGTACGACATCAGTCTGTCGGCGCGCGACGAAGAGGTGCGCGTGCGCTTACTAATTTTTATTTTCTATTGAACAGTCTTCTTTCCATATGAAATATTATATAGAAAATTAAATAGAAACGTAGTTTGACTTGTTTGAACAAAGTTTAGCGGTAGATTTTTGGACTCCTTTTGTCTGCACGTTGAACGAGTGGATTACTGAAATCGTTGGCGCCAACTAAACAGGCTTTTTGGGATATAAAGAAGGAAAACAAAACGACCATTCATGTTGTAGCTGGACCCTTGGGATTGCAAACAGAGGAAGATTTTCAAAAGTAAGAGATTTATTTAATCGCTATTTGTGATTTTATGAAGCCTGTGCTGGTTTGAAAAATATGTTGTGGGGCGCCGTCCTCAAACAATCGCATGGTATGCTTTCGCTGTAAAGCCTATTGTAAATCAGACAATGCAGTTAGATTAACAAGGATTTAAGCTTTTAAACGATATAAGATACTTGTATGTTTAACATTACGATTATTTATTTTAATTGCGCGCCCTCCAATTTCACCGGATTTTGTCTACCGGTGTCCCGCTAGCGGGACGCCTAGCCTTAAGACGTTTTTAACATCATGCTGTATGTGACTGCTATATTTCCATCGTCCCTATGCAGTGGTGTAGTGGTGCCTGGAGAAGTGTGTATACTCAAATGTTGCCCAAAAGTTCCCAAATGGCCCGCATAATGAAGGAAATGTTTCCTATGGATTAATCAGATTTTCACTCTCAAAATCACACTTTTTGTAAATAGAAAAAACACAAAAAAATTGACGGTCTAAATCCACAACAATACTTAAATCACATCAAGGTCATTGGGTGGGCCTGTCAGGGCTTGGTTCCCTAGTTGGTGGGCCTCTGTCCACCCAGGCCCATCCATGTCTTGCCCCTGATGTAAACAGTGCATGATGACAATTGTGCATCACAAATAGCCTGCTAACCCTTCGGACTTGAACTTTTTCAAAACCTGGTTTGCATACCCATTGTTGCCTTAGTTAGCATTTACTGGTAGATATCATAAGTTGAAACGTCTTTCCTACCCTACCGGCTACCGATGTCCTTCTTCTGTGATCTGCTCCATGCCAAAACCAGTTGAGCGCTGTAGACTTTTGCTGCCTGCAGATGATATTCCGCTGAAACTAGGCTATGTGTGCAGCGTGCATATGATTATATTTCACATGCTTTGCCATTGTGTAGGCTACTTTGTGCATGATTTCTCTATTGTACTACATACAGTAATTGATCAATCGTATAACTCCACGACACTACTTTGATACGCATCCGTAGGGATTACGAAGCGAGTATATACAATGCCCACTGAAAAAGAAGGGGGTGTAAGGCTAATACCTGCATATACCATCCCCTATACAACTGGCCCTTTTGTGTTTTATAAAAAGTGCACTCTCCTACATGAATGCGCTAGTATTAGGGTTCCTGCATTTTCAGAATCATGAACCTGTCACACACTGAAGGCCTTTAGGTTCGCCACTGCACAAACATGTCTCTAATAAATATAAAGGCTGTTAATATATTGTATTAATATTTCAAGAAAGGAGTGGAGGTCTAAATATTTGGCCTGCAAAGCGGTTTTATGCGCAAACTGAATGGAAGCTGATCATTATGAGATTTTTTACTCAGCTGGTCTCGGGAAGAAATTACTAGTCCTCACTGTCTAAGACTGAGTCAAGACTGAGTCCAAATATATCTGACACCGAGACAAGACAGAGCAGTGGCGATTTTAGCATGTAAATCTTGGTGGGGAAAACTCAAATGATTTAGATGTATGACAGCAAAGCCACGACACAACACTAAACAATACATTAATTACACTACAACCTTATCACTACTACACCTGGCTATCAGCGGAGCCTTGTCTGGCAGTAAAACATTTCTTTCAGCCTCATTTACTGCCTTTAAAAAAAATAGCTGAAATGGCTGACTTGCTTAAACAAATGTGGTTTCTTCTGACAATTGAGATGTACAAACTATGGCATAAGGGGACGGTGGGTGGATAAGAGGCAATCCGTCATTTCAATTAAGACATGAATGAGCGAGCTAGGACAGATGTAGTCAATATAACGATTTGTTCAGCACTTTTGAAATGTAAGTTGACATTTGTGTTTTTTCACATTGTTTGTAACTTATTTTGTACATAATGTTGCTTCTACCATCTCTTATTATCAGAACTCAGGATAAGACCCAGATGCAGACCGCTAGAGTCACAGATGTTTATTGACCCAAACAGGGGAACAGGCAAAAAAACAGCTCAAAGTCAGGCAGAGGTCTGTAATCCAGGGCAGAGTCGATAAGGTACAGAACAGCAGGCAGGCTCGGGGGTCAGGACAGAAAGAATTGTCAGGATGAACTGGCAACACACAAACACAGAACACAGGTATAAATACACTGGGGATAATGATGGAGATGGGCGACACCTGGAGGGGGGTGGAGACAAGCACAAAGACATGTGAAACAGATCAGGGTGTGACACTTATGACCAAAAATAACTTCTGGATATCAGAACAGCTATTACGCACCTCGAACTGGACGAAGGATATGCTGCTTCTCCAAGACCAGGCCCAAATCCCCTTCATTCGCATAAACAAAATATAAACATATTCAGGGTGTGGAAATCGGGTGCCTTGTAAGAATTTGTCGGCTAGTGGGTAACCCCCCTCTACCATCCGTTCTATTGGCCAACGTGCTATCACTGGAGAGTAAACTGGATGATCTCCGTTCGAGACTATCCTACCAACGGGACATTAAAAACTGTAATATCTTATGTTTCCCCGAGTCGTGGCTGACCGACGACACAGATAATAATAATATGCAGTTTGCTGGGTTTTCCGTTATGGTGGAAATTACAAGATTATGTAATAATACTTGTATTGCATCAAATGGTTGTTTTATGCAACAGAATAGAGGGTTCTCATAACTCTATTGTGTCTATGTGAACAATGTGGGCCTCCGGGAGATACGATGTCTTTGGGGATACTGCATTTCAGAGCATGAGTTAATGTTTCTGTTCTATATGGTACCAGGGAGAGATGAGTCCAGGGCCAGACCCTGGTCTCTACACATTGAGATACTGTCTGCTCTGAATTGTAAGTATCTATCATACAATTCTTAACCTTGCGACCCATTCCATACATCTGTTGTTTGTCATGTAGACTGAAGGAGGATGGACTTTGCAATAAAATGGTGTGGCTCAAACCAGCTCGTTGAGTTCTCAGTGTCACGATCGTCATAATAACATTCGGACCAAAGCGCAGCGTGATATGGGTTCCACATGTTTATTGAATGAAACGCACAAAAACAATAAAGAACGAACGAAACGAAGTGCTCACAGGCAACTACACATAAACAAGATCCCACAAAACACAGTGGGGAAATGGCTGCCTACATATGATCCCCAATCAGAGACAACGATAAACAGCTGCCTCTGATTGGGAACCATATCAGGCCAACATAGAAATAAACAACCTAGATTACCCACCCTAATCACACCCCGACCTAACCAAAATAGAGAATAAAATGGCTCTCTATGATCAGGGCGTGACACTCAGTGATCACCTCCAGGGGTGATTACCGACCAGCTCCATTACTGCAATAATTAAATAATAAAGTTTGATTGTTGTGAAGAAATCTAAAAGTCTCTCCTTTTGATTACATTAATTCCACCACACCGTGCATCGGCGGGACAGAACAGCTACATCTGTTAAGACGAGCGGTGGGGGGAGTGTGTTTATTTGTCAATATCAGCTGGTGCGTGAAGTCTAATATTATGGAAGTCTCGAGGTATTGCTTTTGAAGATATCTAAAAGTCTCTCCTTTTGGTTACAATAATTCCACCACACCGTACATCGGCAGGACAGAACAGCTACGTCTAGTAAGACAGGCGGTGGGGAGTGTCTATTTGTCAATATCAGCTGGTGCGTGATGTCTAATATTATGGAAGTCTCAAGGTATTGCTAGCTTGAGGTAGAGTACCTCATAATAAGCTGTTGACCACACTATCTACAAAGTGTTTTCATCTATAGTTTTCACTAAGACCGCACTCAACGAGCTATATAAGACCATAAACAAACAAGGAAATGCTCATCCAGAAATAATGCTCCTTGTGGCCGGAGACTTTAATGCAGGCAAAAATCAGTTTTACCTTCTACCAGCATGTCATATGTGCCACCAGAGGGGGAAAAACTCTAGATCACCTTTACTCCACACACAGAGATGCATACAAAGCTCTCCCTCACCCTCCATTTGGAAAATCTGACCATAATTATATCCTCCTGATTCCTGCTTACAAGCAAAAACGATCAGGGAGTACCAGTGACTCGCTCAATACGAAAGGGATCAGATGACGCAGATGCTACTCTACAGGGCTGTTTTTCTAGCACACACTGTTCTGGGATTCATCCAATGGCATTGAGGAATCAACGAAGTGAATCAACGACGTCGTCTCCACAGTGACCGTACGTACATATCCCAACCAGAAGCCATGGATTACAGGCAACATCTAGACCGAGCTAAAGGCTAGAGCTGCCACTTTCAAGGAGCGGGAAACTAATCCAGACGCTTATAAGAAATCCTGCTATGCCCTCAGACGAACCATCAAACAGGCAAAACGTTAATACAGGACTAAGATTGAATCCTACTACACCGGCTCCGACGATCGTCGGATGTGACAGAGCTTGCAAACTATTACGGACCACAAAGAGAAACCCAGCCGGGAACAGCCCAATGACGCGAGCCGAAATGCCTTTTATGTTCCGTTCGAGGCAAGTAACACTGAAGCATGCATGAGAGCACCAGCTCGGCTACGCACTCCGTAGCAGATATGTGCAAGACCTTTAAACAGGTCAACATTCACCTGGCTGCGGGGCCAGATGGATTACCAGGACATGCCAGAGCATGCGCGGACCAACTGGCAAGTGTCTTCACTGACATTTTCAACCTCTCCCTAACCGAGTCTGTAATACCTACATGTTTCAAGCAGATCACCATAGTCGCTGTGCCCAAGAAAGCAAATGTAACCTGCCTAAATGACTACCGCCACGTCGAGAGCCAAGAAGTGCTTAGAAAGGCTGGTCATGGCTCACAACATCATCATCCCAGAAACCCTAGACCCACCAATTCGCATACCGCCCCAACAAATCCACAGATAACTCAATCGCACTCCACATTGCCCTTTCCCACCTGGACAAAAGGAACACCTATATGAGAATGCTGTTCATTGACTACAGCTCAGTGTTCAACACCATAGTGCCCAAAAAGCTTGTCACTAAGCTAAAGACCCTGGGACTAAACACCCCCCTCTGCAACTGGATCCTGGACTTCCTGACGGGCCACCCCAAGGTGGTAAGGGTAGACAACAACACATCTGCCATGCTGATCCTCAACACGGTGGCCCCTCAGGGGTGCGTGCTTAGTCCTCTCCTGTACTTCCTGTTCACCCACGACTGCGTGGCCAAGCACGAATCCAACACCATCATTAAGTTTGCTGACGACAAAACAGTAGTAGGCTTGATCAACGACAACGATGAGACAGCCTTTAGGGAGGAGGTCAGAGGCCTGGCAGTGTGGTGCCAGGACAACAACCTCTCCCTCAACATGAGCAAGACAAAGGAGATGATTGTGGACTACAGGAAAAGGATGGTGGAACACTCCCCTATTCACATCGAAGGGACTGTAGTGAAGCGGGTTAAGAGTTTCAAGTTCCTTGGTGTCCACATCACCTAGAACTATCATGGTCCAAACACACCAAGACAGTCGTGAAGAGGGCACAACAACACTTTCCCCCCTTAGGAGAATGAAAAGATTCGGCATGGATCCCCAGATCCTCAAAAAGTTCTACAGCTTCACCATCAAGAGCATCCTGAACGGTTGCATCACCGCCTGACATGGCAACTGCTCGGCATCCAACTGTAAGCTGCTACACAGGGTAATGCGTATGGCCCAGTACATCACTGCGGCCAAGCTACCTGCCATCCAGGACTTATATACTAGGCGGTGTCAGAGGAAGCACCAAAAAACTCCAGTCACCCAGGTCATAGACTGTTCTCTCTGCTACCGCACGGCAAGCGGTACTGGAGCACCAACCTATACTCCCGCACAGTGACTCGGTACCGGTAGCCCCTGTATTTAGCCTCGTTATTGTTATTTTATTGTGTTACTTTTTATTTTCTACCTTAGTTTATTTTGTAAATATTTCTTAACCAACGATGCAGTTCAGTAAATAGAGTTATGGGCTTGTAATGTAAGCATTTCACTGTAAGGTCTAAAACTGTTGTATTCGGAGCATGTGAAAAATGTGATTTGATTTAACACATGTTAATGCAAAAATAACATGCAAAACAGGCAAATACCCACCACACACACAAAGGTGGGACCCAAAACAGATGAGGCTCTGCCCTGATTGACGGGTCGCCTCTGAGCCCGAGACACTCAATATGTGGTCTCAAGACTGGTCTTGAGTACTACAACACTGCAACAAATATTATGGTTGAACTCAAATGTGCTGGTTGATAAAATACCTGTATTTATGGAAAAGTGTTATGTTTGAAAAGGGTATTTTGTTTTTAAATTATATTGGCAATTGGAATGGTAGATTTATGTCTTTCATGGAGCTATCGGAATTGTTTGGGAAGGTCTGCTCAATCCAAGATTACAACCAATCGATTACAGCACAACTCTAAAAATGGAGGCGGCAGGTGGCAGTGGGAGGAGGTGGGGAACTGCTCTGTCTGCCCAATATAAAAGATCAAAACTGGCGGAAGAGCAAAAATAGCATAAATAGGAAAGTTTACCAATGTCAACTGAAGACCAGGATGTTGACAGCTGTGCCATACAGATTGCAAAATAGCTGGGAGGAGATTTTTGATGTACCTATTCCATGGAACAGGGTGTATGAGTTTATATATAAAACGACGCAAGATTCAAGACTTTGCTTTTCAGCTAAAACATTCTTGTAAGGGGGTCTAGGATGGTTGAGGGGCAGCTCTTGGGGGGGGGGGGGGGGGGGGGATCTTGGATGGTTGGTGGCTTGGCGGTTGGGAGCTAGGGCCAGTGGCTGAGAGGTTGCTGATTCGGGTCCCTGATTCAACTTGGTGGGAGATCTGTTGATGTGCCCTTGGGCGGGGCACTTAATCAACCCTGGTTGCTCCTTTAGGTTGCTCTGGATGCAAGTGTCTGCTAGATGACTGAATGTAATGTAAATGTTGAGCGACTTCACTGCAGGTAGATTGTATGTTTTTAAAATTATATTTAAAGAAATTATATAAAATAGATCAATTTAAATTATTATGTGACTATTTAAATTGTTCATCTTGATAGTTGGTAAAGTATCCTAGAAACTGAAACTGTTTTGTGGATGTTGATACCCAGTTTAAGTACAGGCAGGGTTAATGAGAGAGGACTTTAAATGTACACACTTTGGTTTGCAGCTATATGCGGTTCACACACAGCCTTTGGCTTCCTTACGTACTGAAGTGAAAGAGTCTTGTCAAATGTTTTTCAAAGCGTTTTGCTGTTCTCTTCAAAGTCACATTTTCATGCTTCCACAGATGTTATCATGTCATTTACTATGTACTGTAGGTCCATCTTTATAGGTGGGTCCATTTGTGTTGGTTTTATTGCAGTAAGCCTTTGGTATAATTTTCAAGAAGAGTAAAGGTTTTATGTCTATATTTTTGTGATATTGCTGCTTTGTGTTTTGATGGAAAGATAACTGTCATCTGAAAGCATTTTTAAAACAGTTTTGTTTGTTTATATGTGTCATTGTAGCGAATGTGTGTCCAATCCATGCTCAGTGTTTGCATGTCAAAATACATGCATTTGTGTCTACATGGTCAGCAGCATGCATAGGCCTTGTGGATATCTGAGGCAGATAATGACATATACAGTTGTGTGCCAGGAAACAACTTGATTAGCAGCTAATGCTCCTTGCAGCGAGCCCATCAATCTTCATCACGGCCGCCCATACCCTTGTGCTGAGTATGTATTTGGACAAGTGTAGTTGGTATATGTAGAGAGTGAACAATATAATAAACATGTAGATTAAAACCCTTTTGAACCTAGCGGTTTTAAATTGAGATCTGATTGTTCATGAAAGGGATGACACTTTCCTATACAAGCTATATTTCTCTCACTGTTTATTTGAACCCACGCTGATTCATCAAGCCTTGTCAACTCAATCTCAAACGAGTTATGGTGAGGAGATTCAACTTCGATTCATAGAGCTATGAGTGTGAACCACACCCTTAAACCTACATTACGATATATGCCTCATTACCCCACCATTCACCAATAAAAATCATTTCATCCACCCATATATCTTCCCTGACAGCCCTCCATTTGACTACTGCGGCCTTGTCCCACGGAATGATGTCATGGAGTCTCTTCCTCGTAGGTGGTCTGGCAATTGGTTAGAGGAAACAGAGTAGCCAACAGTTGATTTTAGGGGTTACTGAATCCACACGATTCAGTGAGCTTACCTGATTACCTACAGTTTGGGTCTTGAGAAAGAAATTGACAGTCATTGGTGTTTCAGTCTAACATTGTGCACTATTGCAATTGGTCTAGTTGGTAGTAGAGTAGATCGGAAATATCACACCGGCAACACAGCATTCATCTCATTGAAGAGAAAAGTTATTGACGCAGAGAGCTTTCAGATTTGTTTCCCATGAAAATAGATAAGAATGAGAGGACTACATATTAGTGCTGGAGCCTAAATGTGGATCATGTTTTAAATCAAACACTTAGAGGGGTCAACAGATCATGCATTTGTGTGCCTTAGAAAGAGAGACCAGAGTGTTGAACAGTTGAGCTAGTGGGTGGCACTAGAACATTCAGCCATCTTGTTATGTTTGTCTCAAGAGCACCACTCTCTACAATTAACCAACGTTTCAGTTGTTGGTTGAGGAGTTTGCTCTAGAGAGACTAGAAATTATTTGTAATATATGCTGATCATAAGGCTTAGAAATCATTATGTTAGAGAGTGGTATCTCAGACCAGTAGAAGTGTGTTTAGATGTGAACTGAAATTGGTTTTCAATCATTTACTTAGTCACAATATTTAAATTAGAATAATATTGAGAAGGAAGATTGCCATATTTTAATCAAATGCATAACACTCAGGAAAATTATCAATTTTGTGTGCAACACATTTAATCAAAGAAATTCTTTCAAATATTATGTTGTTTCAGATGCTTAATTATTGTTTGTTTATGATCGTCAGTTTTACAGAAGGGCCTACAGAATTTGTCCATAGAGCTGAAGCCTAAATGGGCTGATGACCAATTGAGCTGAGCAGGCTAGGGAATGCAAACTCTTTTTCTCCTCTGAGGTTTTCAGCATGAGGTTTTATTTACACATCTGACCAAAATAATCCTATACACAGGAAATTCTTGTGGTTGTGAGTTCCTCTCCTCAAATGTTGGGAAGTTTATTTATTTCTACAGGCATTCCTGGTTTGCTCTCTCAAAGTCTACAGTGAAGGTTTCAGAGGAATATAAATGTAAGCTATATTTAGAAGTCAGAGTTTTTTTGTCATATATTTCATGATTATGTTGTCAATAATGCTCTGATTTCATGCAGGTGTCATAGAAACCCCTACAAACCCACTGCTTATTTATACAGTATGAAACTTTACAGTTCAATACCATAACAACTTTCATTCACTGTAAATCACATGTGGCCTCAAGGAAACAGATGGCAATGCTCTGGTTGATTCAGTATTTGTGTTAACAGCACTTTTTGCAATGGGGAATTTGTTTAACTGATAAACAAATGAATGTTTACTCGTGCCCATAGCTCTAATCCTGGTGTAGTATGCAGTGCAGGGTTATTAAAAATGTTTCACTTTTCCCTTCAGAATTTTGGTTTATTATTCCAAGGTGTAAATCTGTTTGAGGAAGAACATTGAAAACCAGCTGCAGGACTATATTTAAGCAACAAGGCCCGGGGGGGTGTGGTAAATGGCCAATATAACACTGCTAAAAGCTGTTCTTATGTACAACACAACACGGAGTACCTGGATACAGGTGCCCTGAGGCATCTTATTGCTACTATAAACTAGTTTCCAGGGTGATTAGAGCAGTAAAAATACATGTTTTGTCATACCTGACCTGTGGTATATGGTCTGATATACCATGGCTTTCAGCAAATCAGCATTCAGGGCTCGAACCACCCAGTTTATAATAGAGTACATGACTGTAATGATCTTTAAGTTTAATAGGCTAAGATTGAATGTGTTACTTTGTACTGTCCTTTCTTTCAATTTACTTATGTCTATTTTCATGGAATAAAATCAAACTGACTTGCAATGTATTTTTTTTTGTTTATTACACTTTTATTTTACATTCAAGATGGGAAAAAAAACATTTTACAGAAGTTTTTTTCAGCTACCTTCTATAAAAACTATTTCCACTTTAACATCTAAATTCAACATCTGAGAAGCAGCACAGAATATAACACACACAACAGTCAAATGGCAGGCACTCAGATGACAAGCTCAGAGCTCCTACATATAAACCATAGTTTTCCTAAACATTTACATTTACTAAAACAACATCCGTACACTCTTGGGCGTTTATTAACTGTTCTCTCATGACGATAAATCAACTGAAAGAGGAACTGCAATGGTATTTTATGACGCAGCTGCACATCGGAAGAGAAGTTAGCCTATAATAACAGTAATCGCAATCATTTTTTAATCACATTTTTTATTCTCCCCACTGTATCAAAATGGTGACACTCGCGCGTAATATCTTGCAATATATATTGTTTATTTTTGAGATGTTCCCATTATATTATTATTCAGATATTCCCTATTTTTTTAGCATATCATTCTGCCTATTTAAAATGTAGAACTTTCTCAGGGCACGTGAGCGATAAGTAACGGCAAAGCGGGAATCCCATCAGCTTGAATTGGTGACTTTGGGGGTACAAGCCTGCCTCTGTTGTTACACCAACGCTGCTTTTGTGCATTTGGTTTCCCTTTTTTGATAGGATACTGTCTATGCTAAAACCTTTGGATTTGTCCGTTGCTCTGCTAGGGACAGTGGGTATAATTTCCATTGTTCTACACAGCATAGATGAGTTCAAGTTCTCCGTGCAACCGGACAGGATAGGAGGCCCATTCTCCCTCCCATCAAAGGCTAGTCTACTGTTGTCTGCTTCACTCGCAAGGAGGGAAGACGCCCCTGACAGATGCGCTGTGTCCAAACAGACCCTGTGCTCCTGAACGGGTATGCACCTTGGACCGTGTAGCGAGTCAGTTGATTGTGTGCCATACATGTCCTGCATGGATTCAGTTTGGATTTGATTCTGCACATTACATTTTTGGCCATGGACAGACGCACTTTGCTGCATCCCAACATTGTTGAACTCACCAAGAACATGTTTTAAATCTGAACTACGTTGCTCAAAATGTCTATGTTGTTGTTCCACCTCCGTGCCCACCACAGCCCAATCTCCAGCTGACATAGGCCTACCCATCCTCGGGTGAGCATCAGCTGGAACGTTATGAATGGGCCTCCTATCCTGTCCTGACGGGTTCGTGGAGACTGGACCTCTTTTCCTCTTGTAAGTAGTTTTGTACTCTGCAGTCTCTTGGCCCTTTAGTTTTCTCTTCCTCCGTCTATAGTTCCCGTTCTCGAACATGTCTAGACATTTGGTGTCCAAAGTCCAGTAGCTGCCTTTCCCGGTACGGCCCTTTTCTCTCGGTACCTTGATGAAACAGTCGTTTAGAGAGAGGTTGTGGCGTATTGAGTTCTGCCAGCCCTGCTTGTTGTCATGGTAATAGGGGAAGCCGTCCATTATGAACTGGTAAATGCTGCTCAGCGTTGCGCGCTTGTCTGGTGCGCTCTTGATGGCCATAGCGATAAGTGCAATGTAGCTGTACGGAGGTTTTTGCAGAGATTCCTGCCGAGTTGGGAGGAAGCCCAAAGCGGGAAGAATGGTACCGCCGTCGCCTCCATACAAGTAAATCAGGGACGAATTGGGGTAATTGAGCGCCGAGGGTGGCACTCCAAGCACTCGGCTGTGGTAAAGGCTCATGATGCTGGAGCGCTATCTGCTTCCCAAGGAACTTCAGCTCGTGGGGAGAACTGCTCTTGGAATGATGGGATCCCACAGTGTCTCTGCCTCATGAGTCAAACAATGTTAAATAATTGTTTAACATGTTTTATGTTGACTTTTCATTGGAAAATAAATTGTCTATCATAAACACTGGTTGTGTTCTCAGCCCACCCACATTAATTAAAATTTCATTGCTGAAAGCCCCACCTCTCTCCCCGCGTGTCCCCTGCGTAGGCCTACCAGCCAATGGTGTTCTTGGTTATTCCCACATTTGTTTATAGAATTAGTCTGTTGATAAGTCTGCCCACCCAAGTTGAATCAAGCTGTGTTTATTTGGAAAAATTTCCGGGCACCCAATACATAAACGCACTGATCTGATGTTTGAAATATCACGTCCACCCTTGACGCTGAAAGTTGCTCACACAGAGAGAACAAGCAAACACGGCCGAGTTCTTTCTGGGAGTTGCTGTGGGTTACTTGAAATAAAAACAAAGTGTATAAAAGGAAAATAACTTAAACCTTTTTTATTTTAAAGGGATAGTTCACCCAAATTACAAAATTACACATTGGTTTACAAAGTTACTGTTAAGTAACTGATTACCCCCCCCCCCCCCCCCCCCCCAAGTGCTGACACAAAACATTTTGTCAAACAATTATGTAGGCCTATGTGGATATTGGTCATGCTTAAACAAACAAACTAGGAAGGGATATAAGTGGCTACAATCTACACTTTTTTTGTTATATAATTAAATATGTTTGGCCAAATCATCCTCAAGTTTCTAAAAAATGTGTATTTGTATTTCTTAAGGATCCCTGCCAAGGCAGCAGCTACTCTTCCTGGGGTCCTGCAACATTAAAGCAGTTATATACAATTAAAAATATTTCATGACATGACATTTCATAACACTTTACCCAAAACATTTAGTTTGTTCCCTCAGGCCACTACTCCACTATCACATATTTACAATACCACATCCATGTGTATGTGTGTGTCTTATCGTGTGTCTGTGCCTGTGTGTGTGTCTCTTCACAATCCCTGTTGTTCTATAAGGTCTATTTTTAGCTGTTTTTAAAAATCTGATTCTACTGTTTGCATCAGTTACCTGATGTAGAATATAGTTTCATGTAGTCATGGCTCTATGTAGTACTGTGCACCTCCCATAGTCTGTTCTTGACTTGGGGATTGTGAAGAGACCTTTGGTGTCATGTCTTGAGCTGTGTGCTAGTAGTTTAAACAGACACCTCGCTGCATTCAGCATGTCAACACTTCTTACAAAAACAAGTAGTGATGAAGTCAATCTCCCTTCCACTTTGAGCCATGAGAGATTTACATGCATATTATTAATGTTAGCTCTCTGTGTACAGTTAAGAGCCAGCCGTGCTGCCCTGTTCTAAACCAATTGTAATTATTTTACGAGGTCTCTCTTTGTGCCACCTGACCACACAACTGAACAGTAGTCCAGGTGTGATAAAACTAGAGCCTGTAGGACCTGCCTTGTTGATAGTGTTGTTAAAATGGCAGAGCAGCTCTGTATTATGGCCAGACTTCTCCCCATCTTAGCTATTGTTGTATCAACATGTTTTGACCATGACCGTTTAAAATCCAGGGTTACTCCAAGCAGTTTAGTCTCCTCAACTTGCTCAATTTCCACATGATTTATTCCAGGACTTAGTTGAGGTTTATGGTTTAGTGAATGATTTGTCACAAATACATTGTGTAACTAAATTAAGTTACACTATATATAGAAACATATGTGGACACCCCTTTAAATGAGTGGATTTTTCTATTTCAGCCACACCTGTTGCTGACAGGTGTATAAAATCGAGCACACCGCCATGCAATCTCCATAGACAAACACTGGCAATGGAATGGCATTACTGAAGAGCTTAGTGACTTTCAACGTGGCACCGTCATAGGATTCCACCTTTCAAACAAGTCAGTTTGTCAAATTTCTTCCCTGCTAGAGCTGCCCCGGTCAACTGTAAGTGCTGTTATTGTAAAGTGGAAAAGTCTAGGAGCAACAACGTCTCAGCTGCAAAGTGGTAGGCCACACAAGAATGGGGCCATCAAGTGCTGAAGCACGTAGCGAGTAGAAATCATCTGTCTTCAGTTACAACACTCACTCCCGAGTTCCAAACTGCCTCTGGAAGCAAAGTCAGCACAATAACTGTTTGTCGGGAGCTTCATGAAATGGGTTTACACAAACATTTGAATGAAAAAGACTGGGTTAAAAATGGGAATCCTTCTGAGTAACATTCCCTTAGGAAAAGCTTATATTAGCATAAGGTTGTTGGTTGAAGTTTGTGTCTTTATCTCTTTGTTCAATTAATGTCAGGTGTATTCGTAATTTACTCAAACGTAAGGCTATTTTCCTGTTTTGCAAAAGTGTTACGGTGAGTGAATGAGGACCCAAAAGCGAACTAACTTAAACAGAGCTTCTTTAATAACCAAACATAGGTAGGCTCAGATAGACCGGCAGATTCCGACAGGACAGGACAAGGTTACAGCAAACATGACGATAGTCTGGCTCAGGCATGAAACACAACAAACAAGAATCCGACAAGGACAGGAACAAAAACAGAGAGAGATATAGGGGACTAATCAGAGGGAAAAAGGGAACAGGTGGGAAACGGGGTGACGAGGTAGTCAGGAGGAGACAAGGAACAGCTGGGGGAAAGCGGGGGAGAAAAGGTAACCTAATACGACCAGCAGAGGGAGACAGGGTGAAAGGAAAGGACAGAAAGACACAACATGACAATACATGACAGTACCCCCCCACTCACCGAGCGCCTCCTGGCGCACTCGAGGAGGAAACCTGGCGGCAACGGAGGAAATCCTCGATCAGCGCACGGTCCAGCACGTCCCGAGAGGGAACCCAACTCCTCTCCTCAGGACCGTACCCCTCCCAATCAACGAGGTACTGGTGACCACGGCCCCGAGGACGCATGTCCAAAATCCTGCGGACCCTGTAGATGGGTGCGCCCTCGACAAGGATGGGGGGGGGGGGGGGGGAGACGAGCGGGGGCGCGAAGAACGGGCTTAATACAGGAGACATGGAAGACCGGGTGGACACGACGAAGGTATCGCGGAAGAAGAAGTCGAACTGCGACAGGATTAATGACCCGAGAAATACGGAACGGACCAATGAACCGCGGGGTCAACTTGCGAGAAGCCGTCTTAAGGGGAAGGTTCTGAGTGGAGAGCCAAACTCTCTGACCGCGACAATATCTAGGACTCTTAGTTCTACGCTTATTAGCAGCCCTCACAGTCTGCGTCCTATAACGGCAAAGTGCAGACCTGACCCTCTTCCAGGTGCGCTCGCAACGTTGGACAAAAGCCTGAGCGGAGGGGACGCTGGACTCGGCGAACTGAGATGAGAACAGCGGAGGCTGGTACCCGAGGCTACTCTGAAAAGGAGATAGCCCGGTCGCAGACGAAGGAAGCGAGTTGTGGGCGTATTCTGCCCAGGGGAGCTGCTCTGACCAAGACGCAGGGTTGCGAAAAGAAAGACTGCGTAAGATGCGACCAATAGTCTGATTGGCCCGTTCTGCTTGACCGTTAGACTGGGGGTGAAAGCCGGAAGAGAGACTGACGGAAGCCCCAATCAAACGGCAAAACTCCCTCCAAAATTGAGACGTGAATTGCGGACCTCTGTCCGAAACGACGTCTGACGGAAGGCCATGAATTCTGAAAACATTCTCGATGATGATTTGTGCCGTCTCTTTAGCAGAAGGAAGCTTAGCAAGGGGAATGAAATGAGCCGCCTTAGAGAACCTATCGACAACCGTAAGAATAACAGTCTTCCCCGCTGACGAAGGCAGTCCGGTGACAAAATCTAAGGCGATGTGAGACCACGGTCGAGAGGGAATGGGAAGCGGCCTGAGACGGCCGGCAGGAGGGGAGTTACCGGACTTAGTCTGCGCGCAGACCGAACAAGCAGCCACGAAACGACGCGTGTCATGCTCCCGGGTGGGCCACCAAAAACGCTGGCGAATGGAAGCAAGCGTACCCCGAATGCCAGGGTGGCCGGCTAACTTGGCAGAGTGAGCCCACTGAAGAACGGCCAGACGAGTAGGAACGGGAACGAAAAGAAGGTTCCTAGGACAAGCGCGCGGCGACGGAGTGTGAGTGAGCGCTTGCTTTACCTGCCTCTCAATTCCCCAGACAGTCAACCCGACAACACGCCCCTCAGGGAGAATCCCCTCGGGGTCAGTGGAGGCTACTGAAGAACTGAAGAGACGAGATAAAGCATCAGGCTTGGTGTTCTTAGAGCCCGGACGATAAGAAATCACAAACTCGAAACGAGCGAAAAACAGCGCCCAACGCGCCTGACGCGCATTAAGTCGTTTGGCAGAACGGATGTACTCAAGGTTCCTATGGTCAGTCCAAACGACAAAAGGAACGGTCGCCCCCTCCAACCACTGTCGCCATTCGCCTAGGGCTAACCGGATGGCGAGCAGTTCGCGGTTTCCCACATCATAGTTACGTTCCGACGGGGACAGGCGATGAGAAAAATACGCGCATGGGTGGACCTTGTCGTCAGAGAGGGAGCGCTGAGAAAGAATGGCTCCCACGCCCACCTCTGACGCGTCAACCTCGACAACGAACTGTCTAGAGACGTCAGGTGTAACAAGGATAGGAGCGGATGTAAAACGATTCTTGAGGAGATCAAAAGCTCCCTGGGCGGAAACGGACCACTTAAAGCACGTCTTGACAGAAGTAAGGGCTGTGAGAGGAGCTGCCACCTGACCGAAATTACGGATGAAACGACGATAGAAGTTCGCGAAGCCGAGAAAGCGCTGCAGCTCGACGCGTGACTTAGGGGCGGGCCAATCAATGACAGCTTGGACCTTAGCGGGATCCATCTTAATGCCTTCAGCGGAAATAACAGAACCGAGAAATGTGACGGAGGAGGCATGAAAAGTGCACTTCTCAGCCTTCACAAAAAGACAATTCTCTAAAAGGCGCTGGAGGACACGTCGAACGTGCTGAAGATGAATCTGGAGTGACGGTGAAAAAATCAGGATATCGTCAAGGTAAACGAAAACAAAGATGTTCAGCATGTCTCTCAGGACATCATTGACTAATGCCTGAAAGACAGCTGGAGCGTTAGCGAGGCCGAAAGGAAGAACCCGGTATTCAAAGTGCCCTAACGGAGTGTTAAACGCCGTCTTCCACTCGTCCCCCTCCCTGATGCGCACGAGATGGTAAGCGTTACGAAGGTCCAACTTAGTGAAAAACCTGGCTCCCTGCAGGATCTCGAAGGCTGAAGACATAAGAGGAAGCGGATAACGATTCTTAACTGTTATGTCATTCAGCCCTCGATAATCTATGCAGGGGCGCAGAGACCCGTCCTTCTTCTTGACAAAAAAAACCCCCGCTCCGGCGGGAGAGGAGGAGGGGACTATGGTACCGGCGTCAAGAGCTACAGACAAATAATCCTCGAGAGCCATACGTTCGGGAGCCGACAGAGAGTATAGTCTACCCCGGGGGGGAGTGGTTCCCGGAAGGAGATCAATACTACAATCATACGACCGGTGTGGAGGAAGAGAGGTGGCCCTGGACCGACTGAACACCGTGCGCAGATCGTGATATTCCTCCGGCACCCCTGTCAAATCACCAGGCTCCTCCTGTGAAGAAGAGACAGAGGAAACAGGAGGGATAGCAGACATTAAACATTTCACATGACAAGAGACGTTCCAGGAGAGGATAGAATTACTAGACCAATTAATGGAAGGATTATGACAAACTAGCCAGGGATGGCCCAAAACAACAGGTGTAAAAGGTGAACGAAAAATCAAAAAAGAAATGGTTTCGCTATGATTACCAGAAACAGTGAGGGTTAAAGGTAGCGTCTCACGCTGAATCCTGGGGAGAGGACTACCATCCAGGGCGAACAAGGCCGTGGACTCCCTTAACTGTCTGAGAGGAATGTCATGTTCCCGAGCCCAGGTCTCGTCCAGAAAACAGCCCTCCGCCCCAGAGTCTATTAAGGCACTGCAGGAAGCTGACGAACCGGTCCAGCGTAGATGGACCGACAAGGTAGTGCAGGATCTTGAAGGAGAGACAGGAGTAGTAGCGCTCACCAGTAGCCCTCCGCTTACTGATGAGCTCTGGCTTTTACTGGACATGAAGTGACAAAATGACCAGCAGAACCGCAATAGAGACAGAGGCGGTTGGTGATTCTCCGTTCCCTCTCCTTAGTCGAGATGCGGATACCTCCCAGCTGCATAGGCTCAGCTCCCGAGCCGGCAGAGGAAGATGGTAGTGATGCGGAGAGGGGGGCAACGGAGAACGCGAGCTCCTTTCCACGAGCTCGGTGACGAAGATCAACCCGTCGCTCAATGCGAATAGCGAGTTCAATCAAGGAATCCACGCTGGAAGGAACCTCCCGGGAGAGAATCTCATCCTTTACCTCTGCGCGGAGACCCTCCAGAAGACGAGCGAGCAAAGCCGGCTCGTTCCAGCCACTGGAGGCAGCAAGAGTGCGAAACTCAATAGAGTAGTCTGTTATGGATCGATTGCCTTGACATAGGGAAGCCAGGGCCCTGGAAGCCTCCTCCCCAAAAACAGATCGATCAAAAACCCGTATCATCTCCTCCTTAAAGTCCTGATACTGGTTAGTACACTCAGCCCTTGCCTCCCAGATTGCCGTGCCCCACTCACGAGCCCGTCCAGTAAGGAGAGATATGACGTAGGCGACACGAGCAGTGCTCCTGGCGTAAGTGTTGGGCTGGAGAGAAAACACAATATCACACTGGGTGAGGAACGAGCGGCATTCAGTGGGCTCCCCAGAGTAACACGGCGGGTTATTGATTCTGGGCTCCGGAGATTCGAAAGCCCTGGAAGTGGCCGGTGGATCGAGGCGGAGATGGTGAACCTGTTCTGTGAGGTTGGAGACTTGGGTGGCCAGGGTCTCAACGGCATGTCGAGCAGCAGACAATTCCTGCTCGTGTCTGCCTAGCATCGCTCCCTGGATCTCGACGGCTGAGTGGAGAGGATCCGAAGTCGCTGGGTCCATTCTTGGTCGGATTCTTCTGTTACGGTGAGTGAATGAGGACCCAAAAGCGAACTAACTTAAACAGAGCTTCTTTAATAACCAAACATAGGTAGGCTCAGATAGACCGGCAGATTCCGACAGGACAGGACAAGGTTACAGCAAACATGACGATAGTCTGGCTCAGGCATGAAACACAACAAACAAGAATCCGACAAGGACAGGAACAAAAACAGAGAGAGATATAGGGGACTAATCAGAGGGAAAAAGGGAACAGGTGGGAAACGGGGTGACGAGGTAGTCAGGAGGAGACAAGGAACAGCTGGGGGAAAGCGGGGGAGAAAAGGTAACCTAATACGACCAGCAGAGGGAGACAGGGTGAAAGGAAAGGACAGAAAGACACAACATGACAATACATGACAAAAAGGTTTAATGCAGACTTATACTCTCTACAAGAGACTCATGCTTGTTCTTCTGATCTAGATTTTTTGAAAAATCAACGGGGTAACAATATCTGGTTATCATATGGCAACAACCACTCTGCAGGTGTAGCAGTTTTAAGAGGTGCATTTAAAGGGAAGGTCATCATTAGTAACACTCACCACTCTGGACATTCGTTAATTTGAACAGTGAAATGTTTTATTTGGGAATATCTATTCAACAAAAACAAACAAAACAACACGATATTATTTGAAGAATTTGAAGAAGAGATGAATAGTTAAAGGTGTATTTCAGGTTATCCAAATTATTTTAGAGATTTATTTTAATTCTGGGGACTAATGTGATGTGACAGATATCCCCCTCCCAATGGAGCCAGCATGGTTAATTCTGAGTTTAATAATCTATGTCTTGGTCTTAGATTATTTGATATTTGGAGATCTAAAAATTGAATAAAAAGGACTTCACCTTGTGTAACAAGGGCATGTCCAGACAGTCATGAATTAATTTCTGGTTTATTTCTAATTCATTAGATAACACTGTAAGCAAGCTATCCATTGAATCATCAATTCTTACTGATCATAAAGTTATATTCTTATCTGTAAATATGAATGGCTCTGAAGTTAATAAACCGAATCGTAGTTTTTGGAAACTCAATAGTAGGCTGTTGGAAGATGATCATTTAAGATGGGATTCCAAAGATATTATACAAGAAAATGTCAATCTTATGGGAACTATTGGGAATTAATCCAGTATGAAATAAGACAAACAGCCATGAAGAAAGGTAAATAAATTGCTGAATTTAAAAGATTGAGGCAATAAATACTTTCTCTAATCTCTATGGAGGACCTTGATGAATAAAGAAAGGGTCTGAATGTACAAAGAGAGAGCAAAAGGGTATTTGTATGATCAAAAAGGAGATGGTTGGAGGAAGGTAAAAAATGTCAACATTTTCACAATTTAGAGAACAAAAATCTAAATCTTTCTTCTACTAATAAGCTTAATATAGATTGCAAAGAAAACGAAAACCTCAAAGATATTTCTAAATATGTTTCAGAAATCTATTGTAATCTTTACACCAGTAATGCCTGTCCTACAAGTGATGCCTGTCCCACATGTACATATATGGCAGACAAGTGGCTTCAAAGCCTCTCATCAGCTATCCAATGTTTAAATACATCATTGGTCAATGACATTCAATTCAGCATTGGAAAAAAGCACAAGTGTAAGTTTGTTCTATCTGAGCAAGTCTGACCACAAGTCAAAGACCACTATGATGACACACCAAATGTGTTTGATGGATCCTTTTTTGTCTTCTAATGTAATCCAAAAGTAACTGAAAGTAATCAGATTACGTTACTGAGTTTGGTTAATCCAAAAGTTACATTACTGATTAAAATGTTGTAGAGGTAACTAGTAACTGTTACATTTAGAAAGTTACCTACCCAACACTGTTGGTTTAATCAGTCTATAGACAAGGTATGACAGCAATCAATGCTTTGGTTTTGTTTCCCTGGCACTGTTTCCACATGCTAACATTTTAACATGCCAAATCATGAGACCGATTTTAACATTGTTCGTGCGTCATGTCCAATTAATCCCTACGTACAATATCTCAAATTGATTGTGAAGCTCAACAAAGTCACTTATAGATGATTTGAACACAAATGCTCAAATGTTAGTACGTGGAAACAGTGCCAGGTAAACTAAACCAAAGCATAGATTGCTGTCATACCTTGTCCATAGACTGCTTACAGGTTAAGGAAACCAATATTTCATTTTGTAATTTGGGTGAACTATCCCTTTAACTCATGTTGTGCAGATCCCCCTTGCATCTTAAATTAGGAATTTAAAAAGAGAGAAGGTATAGCCTATACTTTACTTATTTAATTACCAGACCTGCTGTTTTTATTTAATTTATTACTATACATAAAAATATACTTCAGGTATTGTTTTATAATAGAACATATCCCTCTGCTATGTTTGATTTTTTTTTTAAATACAGCGTTTTAACTGTTTTATCAACAGATGAGTGAGAAAGTAGTCAACCACTGCCATAAAAGGACAACTTGGCAGGACGTCAAAGTAAACTGTATTATTTGTGCATGATGCTTTATATTATGTATTTTCCTGTTTATAAAACGGAGGAGGATTATAACAACTTTACAAGTGCACACAGCTGGCCGGTGCTTACATTACAAGTTTGGAGGTTTCAGCATCTAAACTACTGAGTTTTCCTGAGTTTGTCTTTTTTCCTCGCCTCACAGATGATGATTCATTAAGAAATCGGCCAACCAGTGGAGGCTGCTGAGGGGAGGACGGCTGATAATAATAGTTGGAATTGAGCGAATGGAATGGCATTAAACACATGGAAAGCATATGATTGATTTATTTGATACCTTTCCACTGATTCCGCTCCAGCCATTACCACAAGCCCAGGTTGTGAGTGACAGGTTTTCACCTTGTCAGCTCTGGGATCTGAACCAGTGACCTTTCAGTTACTGGTCTAACGCTCTAACCTTGAGGCTATGTAGTCTCTCTCAAGTGTTTATCCCATACACTCATCTGATATTAGAGGGTGCTATTGCAGCCCATTCCGTTAATTGACCAATAACAAAATACGGAGGCACAACTTTCAGTAGGGACGGTGGGAATATGTCCCCCCCACATTCTGAAATTGCATTTTTGTCCGACTGGATAAACATTTATTTTGAATATTATGTCCCCTCCACCTTTAAAACCAAAGTTGCGCCCCAGACAAAATATATAGACATAAAGCCCACTATAAGTGACAAATATTTAACATTTAAATATAATAGCTGGAGTAAATGCAAAAATTGAAATAATGCGGTCAATGAGCATATAGTCTACCTACAGTAGGCTATTTTTTCTAGGTTGTTTTGTGGACATCAAAAACTTGTCCTACACTACTACTCTGTTGGTTTGGTTAGTGGGGAGATGACTCTTAGACAATTATAGTGTAACCAATAAGAAGTATTTATATTTTAAACAATCAATTGAGTACCAAAACATTTACATTTGATAGGGAAATGGGCTACAGAGGTTAACCTTTGAATTATATAAATATTGCATCGACAGGGACAGTGTTAGACACTATATAAATATTTTATCACTGAAATCCTCCAAAAGAGGTCAGAGCAACCCTGACAAGAAGGGTTCCAGATTTGGTTAAAGATAGTATCATACAGTATGTCAAACCCCCAGGAACAAAAGAAAGACATTTGGCAACACCTAATGGTGAGAAAGAGAATCGTGTGCTTTTTTTTGCCAGACTGAATTATATAATTTTTAAATAGTTTACTTATTCACACACACTTTAATACGGAAGTCCAGAACAGACATGAATAAAAAAGATCACAACATAACAAAAGTTGTTTTCTCGTGATCACGATATCATTTTCTCACGGTCAAGACATAACAAAAGTTGTAATGTCGAGATTAAAAACATAAATTGTATTCAAAGAAAAATCTCAAAACGTATTTGATTTTACTCAATACTTCTAAGGATTGGTCTTAGTGCACTTCCCCTGTACCTGACAAACACTCAGAGATTCTGTTCAATCCAACTTGCACACAATCGAAACACCCTAGAAATAGGAGTGATTTTATTATTGCTACACTAAGGGATGGCACATTTCATGCTAACATCATGCTTTAATTTGTGTTTGGAGCTCATTATCAGTTTATAAGTTAGAATGTTTGCAAGCTAAATGTCCTTACCTTGAGCTAAGAGCTTGTGAAAGAGCTAAGTAAGACCTGGTGGGGCATTTAAGCCCTGAACGATGCCTGACAGGCATCTCTGTCTCTCAGGCTGTGTGCCACCCCCAAGACCACAGCCAATCGCATGCAAGCAATGCAGCTAACTTGGCTAGTCTTGTGAGTGAGTGAGCTAGTTAGCTAGTTAGGTAGGTAGTTGTTTTACCTAGATAGCTAACTAGCTTGTTTATTATCAATGCTTTTTTTTAGCTTGCGTAACTGATATGTGTATAATTGTAAGGGACACTTCATGTTTTATGGATAATATTTGCCCTACAAGCACATTGTTATCAACACAGCCACAGGGCTCTTTGATGAGGTGGTTATCGTGCATCTGATGGCGCCAAAGTTGATGGCTATTTTGTTAGTTTGTAACTAGTTTTCGTACATAATGTTGCTGCTACCGTCTCTTATGATTGAAAATAACTTCTGGACATCAGAACAGTGATTACTTACCTCAAACTGGAAGAAGCTTTTTCCTTTAGCAAGTCTGAAGAGAAGGATATACTGCTTTCCCGTGAACAGGCCCAAATCCCGATCATTTGCGTGAAGAAAAGAGGGAGGAAAAGGGGGCGCAGGTCGGGCTGCCTTCTGAGAATCCGAAGGCGAGTGAGTAAACTCCCACTGCCATCTGTTCTACTGGCTAACATACAATCATTGGAAAATACAATTGATGACCTACGATTAAGATTATCCTACCAACGGGACATTAAAACTGTAATATCTTATGTTTCACCGAGTCATGGCTGAAGACGACACAGATAATATAGAGCTGGCGGGATTTTCCATGCACCGGCAGAACAGAGAAGCTGTGTCTGGTAAGACAAGGGGTGGGGTGTGTCTTTTTTTAAATATATATATATATACATATTTATATTATATTGTTTTTTTTCTCCCCAATTTCGTGGTATCCAATTAGTAGTTACAGTCTTGTCCCATTGCTGCAACTCCCAAACGGACTCTGGAGAGGTGAAGGCCAAGAGCTGTGCGTCCTCCGAAACACAACCCAGCCAAGCCGCACTGCTTTTTGACACATTGCCCGCTTAACCCGGAAGCCAGCCGCACCAATGTGTCAGAGGAAACACCATACACCTGGTGACCGTGTCAGTGGGCATTGCACCCAGCCTGCCACAGGAGTTGCTAGTGCGCGATGGGACAAGAACATCCCTGCCGGCCAAACCCTCCCCTAACCCGGACGGCGCTGGGCTAATTGTGTACCGCCCCATGGGTCTCCTGGTCGCAGCCGGCTGCGACAGAGCCTGGACTCAAACCAAGATCTCTCGTGCGATACAGTGCCGTAGACCACTGCGCCACTCGGGAGGCCTAAGGGTGTGTTTCTATTTGTCAATAACAACTGGTGCGCAATGTCTAACATTCAAGAAGTCTCGAGGTATTGCTCGCCTGAGGTAGAGTACCTTATGAGAGGCTGTAGACCACAATATCTACCAAGCAAGTACTCATCTATATTATTCGTAGCCGTCGATTTACCACCACAGACCGATGCTGACACAAAGACAGCACTCAACCAACTCTATAAGGCCATAAGCAAACAAGAAAATGCTCATGCAGAAGCGGCGCCTCTAGTGACCGGGGACTCTAGATCACCTTCACTCCACATACAGAGATGCATACAAAGCTCTCCCCCGCCCTCCATTTGGCAAATCTGTCCATAATTCTATCCTCCTGATTCCTGCATACAAGCAAAAACGAAAGCAGGAAGTACCAGTACCAGCTCAATACGGAAGTGGTTAGATGACGCGGTTGCCACGCTACAGGACTGTTTTGCTAACACACACTGGAATATGTTCCGGGATTCATCCAATTGCATTGATGAAGCCTCAGTCATCGGCTTCATCAATATGTGCATCGACGGCATCGTCCCCACAGTGACCATATGTACATATCCCAACCAGAAGCCATGGATTACAGGCAACATCCGCATCGAGCTAAAGGCTACAGCTGCCGCTTTCAAGGAGCGGGACAGTAATCTGGACGCTTATAAGAAATCCCACTATGCCCTCAGATGAACCATCAAACAAGCAAAACATTAATAAAGGATTAAGATTGAATCCTACTACACCGGCTCTGACGTTCGTCGGATGTGGTAGGGCTTGAAAACTATTACGGACTACAAAGGGAAACCCAGACGCGAGCTGCCCAGTCCTGCGAGTCTACCAGATGAGCTAAACGCCTTTTATGCTCGCTTCGATGCAAGCAACACTGAAGCATGCACGAGAGCACCAGCTGTTCTGGATGGCTGTGTGATAACGCTCTCGGTAGCCGATGTGAGCAAGACCTTTAAACAGGTCAACATTCACAAAGCCGCGGGGCCAGACGGATTACCAGGACGTGTACTCAAGCATGCGCGGACCAACTGGCAAGTGCCTTCACTGATATTTTCAACCTCTCCTTGACCGAGTCTGTAATACCTACATGTTTCAAGTAGACAGCCATAGTCCCTGTGCATAAGGAAGCGAAGGTAACCTACCTAAATGATTAACGCCCTGTAGCACTTACGTCCATAGCCATGAAGTGCTTTGAAAGACTGGTCTTGGCTCACATCAACAGCATCATCCCGGATACCCTAGACCCACTCAAATTCGCATACCGCCCCAACAGATCCTCAGATGATGCAATCTCTATTGCACTCCACACTGCCCTTTCCCACCTGGACAAATGGAACATACTATGTGAGAATGCTGTTCATTGACTACAGCTCAGCGTTCAACACCATAGTGCCCAAAAAGCTTGTTACTAAGCTAAAGACCCTGGGACTAAACACCTCCCTCTGCAACTGGATCCTGGACTTACTGATGGGCTGCCCCCAGGTGGTAAGGGTAGGCAACAACACATTAGACACACTGGTCCTCAACACTGTGGCCTCTCAGGGGTGTGTACTTATTCCCCGCCTGTACTCCCTGTTCACCAGTGACTGCATAGCCAGACACGACTCCAACACCATCATTAAGTTTGCTGACAACACAACAGTGGTAGGCCTGATCACTGACAACAATGAGGCGGCATATAGGGAGGAGGTCAGAGAACTGGCAGTGACAAAGACAAAGAAGCTGATCGTGGACTACAGGAAAAGGCAGGCTGAAAAGGCCCCCATTAACATCGAAAGGGCTGTAGTGAAGCAGGTCGAGAGTTTCAAGTTCCTTGGTGTCCACATCACCAACAAACTATCATGGTCCACACACACCAAGACAGTCGTGAAGAGGGTACGACAAAACCTTTTCCCCCTCAGGAGACTGAAAAGATTTGGCATGGGTCCCCAGAACTTTAAAAAGTTCTACAGCTGCACCATCGAGGGCATCCTGACCGGTTGCATCACTGCCTGGTATGGCAACTGCTTGGCATCTGACCGCAAGGCACAACAGAGGGTTGTGCGTACGGCCCAGTACATCACTGGGTACTTCCTGCCATCCAGGACCTACAGTTGAAGTTGAAAGTTTACATATACTTAGGTTGGAATCATTAAAACTAGTTTTTCCAACACTCCACAAATGTCTTGTTAGCAAACTATAGTTTTGGCAAGTCGGTTAGGACATCTACTTTGTGCATGACACAAATCATTTTTCTAACAATTGTTTACAGATATATTATTTCACTTATAATTCACTGTATCACAATTCCAGTGGGTCAGAAGTTACATACACTAAGTTGACTGTGCCTTTAAACAGCTTGGAAAATTCCAGAAAATGATGTCATGGCTTTAGAAGCTTCTGATAGGCTAATTTACATCATTTTAGTCAATCAATTGGAGGTGTACCTGTGGATGTATTTCAAGGCCTACCTTCAAAATCAGTGCCCCTTTGCTTGACATCATGGCAAAATCAAGAGAAATCAGCCAAGACCTCAGAAAAAAAAATTGTAGACCTCCACAAGTCTGGTTCATCCTTGTGATCAATTTTCAAATGCCTGAAGGTACCACGTTCATCTGTACAAACAATAGTACGCAAGTATAAACACCATGGGACCCTTCAGCCGTCGTACCGCTCAGGAAGGAGACTCGTTCTGTCTCCTAGAGATGAAAGTACTTTGGTGTGAAAAGTGCAAATCAATCCCAGAACAACAGCAAAGGACCTTCTGAAGATGCTGAAGGAAACAGGTACAAAAGTATCTATATCCATAGTTAAACGAGTCCTATATCGACATAACCTGAAAGCCCGCTCAGCAAGGAAGAAGACACTGCTCCAAAACCGCTATTTAAAAAAGCCAGACTACGGTTTGCAACTGCACATGGGGACAAAGATCAGACTTTTTTGAGAAATGTCCTCTGGTCTGATGAAACAAAATTAGAACTGTTTGGCCATAATTACCATCGTTATGTTTGGAGGAAAAAGGGGGAGGCTTGCAATCCGAAGAACACCATCCCAACCGTGAAGCACGGGGTTGGCTGCATCATGTTGTGGGGGTGCTTTGCGCAGGAGGGACTGGTGCACTTCACAAAATAGGTGGCATGAGGAAAGAAAATTATGTGGATATATTGAACCAACATCTCAAGACATCAGTCAGGAAGTTAAAGCTTGGTTGCAAATGGTTCTTCCAAATGGACAATGACCCCAAGCATACAGTGCCTTGCGAAAGTATTCGGCCCCCTTGAACTTTGCGACCTTTTGCCACATTTCAGGCTTCAAACATAAAGATATAAAACTGTATTTTTTTGTGAAGAATCAACAACAAGTGGGACACAATCATGAAGTGGAACGACATTTATTGGATATTTCAAACTTTTTTAACAAATCAAAAACTGAAAAATCGGGCGTGCAAAATTATTCAGCCCCCTTAAGTTAATACTTTGTAGCACCACCTTTTGCTGCGATTACAGCTGTAAGTCGCTTGGGGTATGTCTCTATCAGTTTTGCACATCGAGAGACTGAAATGTTTTCCCATTCCTCCTTGCAAAACAGCTTGAGCTCAGTGAGGTTGGATGGAGAGAATTTGTGAACAGCAGTTTTCAGTTCTTTCCACAGATTCTCGATTGGATTCAGGTCTGGACTTTGACTTGGCCATTCTAACACCTGGATATGTTTATTTTTGAACCATTCCATTGTAGATTTTGCTTTATGTTTTGGATCATTGTCTTGTTGGAAGACAAATCTCCGTCCCAGTCTCAGGTCTTTTGCAGACTCCATCAGGTTTTCTTCCAGAATGGTCCTGTATTTGGCTCCATCCATCTTCCCATCAATTTTAACCATCTTCCCTGTCCCTGCTGAAGAAAAGCAGGCCCAAACCATGATGCTGCCACCACCATGTTTGACAGTGGGGATGGTGTGTTCAGGGTGATGAGCTGTGTTGCTTTTACGCCAAACATAACGTTTTGCATTGTTGCCAAAAAGTTCAATTTTGGTTTCATCTGACCAGAGCCCCTTCTTCCACATGTTTTGTGTGTCTCCCAGGTGGCTTGTGGCAAACTTTAAACAACACTTTTTATGGATATCTTTAAGAAATGGCTTTCTTCTTGCCACTCTTCCATAATGGCCAGATTTGTGCAATATATGACTGATTGTTGTCCTATGGACAGAGTCTCCCACCTCAGCTGTAGATCTCTGCAGTTCATCCAGAGTGATCATGGGCCTCTTGGCTGCATCTCTGATCAGCCTTCTCCTTGTATGAGCTGAAAGTTTAGAGGGACGGCCAGGTCTTGGTAGATTTGCAGTGGTCTGATACTCCTTCCATTTCAATATTATCGCTTGCACAGTGCTCCTTGGGATGTTTAAAGCTTGGGAAATCTTTTTGTATCCAAATCCGGCTTTAAACTTCTTCACAACAGTATATCGGACCTGCCTGGTGTGTTCCTTGTTCTTCATGATGCTCTCTGCGCTTTTAACGGACCTCTGAGACTATCACAGTGCAGGTGCATTTATACGGAGACTTGATTACACACAGGTGGATTGTATTTATCATCATTAGTAATTTAGGTCAACATTGGATCATTCAGAGATCCTCACTGAACTTCTGGAGAGAGTTTGCTGCACTGAAAGTAAAGGGGCTGAATAATTTTGCACGCCCAATTTTTCAGTTTTTGATTTGTTAAAAAAGTTTGAAATATCCAATAAATGTCGTTCCACTTCATGATTGTGTCCCACTTGTTGTTGATTCTTCACAAAAAAATACAGTTTTATATCTTTATGTTTGAAGCCTGAAATGTGGCAAAAGGTCGCAAAGTTCAAGGGGGCCGAATACTTTCGCAAGGCACTGTACTTCCAAAGTTGTAGCAAAATAGCTTAAGGACAACAAAGTCAAGGTATTGGAGTGGCCATCACAAAGCCCTGACCTCAATCCATTATACAATTTGTGGACAGACCTGAAAATGCGTGGCAAAGAGGCCTACAAACCTGACTCAGTTACACCAACTCTGCCAGGAGGAATGGGCCAAGATTCACCCAAGTTATTATGGGAAGCTTGTGGAAGGCTACCTGAAATGTTTGACCCAAGTTGAAGAATTTAAAGGCAATGCTACACTAAATTAGCATTTGGTATGTAAACTTCTGACCCACTGGGAATGTGATAAGATAAATAAAATCTGAAATAAATCATTCTCTCTACCATTATTCTGACATTTCACATTCTTAAAATAAAGTGGTGATCCTAACTGACCTAAGACAGGGAATGTTTACTAGGATTAAATGTCAGGAATTGTGAAAAACTGAGTTTAAATGTATTTGGCTAAGGTGTATGTAAACTTCCGACTTCAACTGTATATAATAGGCGGTGTCAGAGGAAAGCCCATTAAATTGTCAGACTCCAGTCACCCAAGTCATCGACTGTTTTCTCTTCAATCGCACGGCAGGAGGTACCGGAGCGCCAAGTCTAGGACCAAAAGGCTCCTTTTAACAGCTTCTACGCCCAAGCCATAAGACTGCTGAACAATTAATCAAATGGCCACCAGGCTATTTACATTGACCCCCCCCCCTCTATTTGTTTTGTACACTGCTGCTACTCGCTGTTCATTACCAATCCATAGTCACTTCACCCTTACCTACATGTACAAATTACCTCAACTAACCTGTACCCCCGCACACTGACTCGGTACCGGTACCCCCTGTATATAGCCTCGTTATTGTTATTTTGGTTTTATTTATTTATTTTGTTTATTTGTTAAATATTTTTAACTCTTAACTCTTTTTGAACAGCACTGTTGGTTATTAAGGGCTTGTAAGTAAGCATTTCATGGTAAGGTCTACACTTGATGTATTTGGCGCATGTGACAAATAAAGTTTGATTTGACTTGATCAAATAAAATTTCAGCCTCAAAGCTGATAAATCAGGATTTTGGCTTGTAGCCTGTTTCATAGGTAAAGCTGCTTGCAGGCAGATTAGCAGAAAGTGCATTATGATTACGATTAAATGTGGGTGCACTCTATTCCTGGCAGGCTGATCAGATTCAATAACAGCCTCAGAGGCTGATAAGTCAGCATGCTGCCTTGTAGGCTGTCTGCAAGGAGCCTTACATGTGAAAGAGCCTACAAAGCAGCATCCTGATTTGTCAGTCTCTGATGCTGCTATTGAATCTGATCAGACTGTCAGGAATGGAGCTCACCCACTGTAAATTGAAATATTATCCACAAAACATTAAGTGTCCCTTATAATTATATACATATCAGTTATGCAAGCTAAGCTAATAACTAGCATAAATAACAGAAGACTACCTAGCTAACTTTTGCTGCGTTATTCCGTGCATGTGATTGGCTGTGGTCTTGGGAGTGGCAAGCAGCCTGGTAGATAGCGCAGCCTGGGAGAAAGGACTGCCTGTCAGGCATCGTTCAAGACTTAAATGCCCCACGAGTGCATTGAGATCATTGCAGCCACAGGGCTCCTTGATTAGGTGGTTATAGTCCCCCACAGTGGACGTGTCATAATACCCATAAAACCTAGTGGTCAAACACGGAAATGGTTCCAATCGCATTTCCACCATTCATTTTTCACACAGTGAATTTTACAAACACTTCAAATTAAGTATGTGTTTGGTGTAGGCTTACCTTGGCGTGTGTGTAATTATCTCTCCGACAAAGTGAGTTTTATCAATATATTCCCCTCAATTTACAAAAAAAAAATGAAATTAGTCACAGAGAAGACCTCGGCAAGACTACATATTCCTGCAGGAAGCTCCTGCACATAATTTCTAGCCGACACTTTCAGCTACCATTCACCAGTGCGATGAGAGAACTTCTGTGCCCAATCCATGATGAATCCATGTGCTGTATTGAAATTAATTGAAAAAAGTTACCTCCCCTTTCTCTGTCTTTGCTAGCCACTAACTACACTTTAGCTAGCTAGTTAGCAGAGCAGTAGATCAAACTGGTTGGCCTATTTCAGGAATCATCATCTGTGAGGCGAGGAAAAAAGACAAACTCAGGAAAACTCAGTAGTTTAGATGCTGAAACCTCCAAACTTGTAATGTAAGCACCGGCCAGCTGTGTGCACTTGTAAAGTTGTTATAATCCTCCTCCGTTTTATAAACAGGAAAATACATAATATAAAGCATCATGCACAAATAATACAGTTTACTTTGACGTCCTGCCAAGTTGTCCTTTTATGACCGTGGTTGACTGCTTTCTCACTCATCTGTTGATAAAACAGTTAAAACGCTGTATTTAAAAAAAATCAAACATAGCAGAGGGATATGTTCTATTATAAAACAATACCTGAAGTATATTTTTATGTATAGTAATAAATTAAATAAAAGCTGTGTATATTAACAGCAGGTCTGAGAATTAAATAAGTAAAGTATAGGCTATACCTTCTCTCTTTTTAAATTCCTAATTTAAGATGCAATTTCAAAATGAGATATTGGTTTCCTTAACCTGTAAGCATGCTATGGACAAGGTATGACAGATATCGATGCTTTGGTTTAGTTTACCTGGAACTGTTTCTACAAAATAACGTTTGAGCATTTGTGGCACAAATCCAATTCAAAATATTAGCATTTTTTGCGCATTATGTTCAAATCATCTATAAGTGACTTTGTTGAGCTTCACAATCAATTTGAGATATTGTACTTAGGGATTATTTGGACATGACGCACAAACAATGTTAAAATCATTCCCATGATTTGGCATGTTAAAATGTTAGCATGTGGAAACAGTGCCAGGGAAACAAAACCATAGCATTGATTGCTGTCATACATTGTCTATAGACTGATTAAAGCAACAGTGTTGGGTAGGTAACTTTCTAAATGTAACAGTTACTAGTTACCTCTACAACATTTTCATCAGTAATGTAACTTTTGGATTACCCAAACTCAGTAATGTAATCTGATTACTTTCCGTTACTTTTGGATTACATTAGAATAAGACAAATAAGGATCCATGAAACACATTTGGTGTGTCATCATAGTGGTCTTTGACTTGTGGTCAGACTTGCTCAGGTAGAACAAATGTAAACGTGCTTTTTTCCAATGCTGAATTGAATGTCATTGACCAATTATGTATTTAAACCCTGGATAGCTGATGAGAGGCTTTGAAGCCACTTGTCTGCCATATAGTCCGCCACAGTACCCATAACAACACGGAAATGGTTCCAATGGTTTTTCGCCATTCATTTTTCACATTGTGAATTTTACAAACATTTCAAATTAACTGTGTGTTTGGTGTAGGCTTACATTGGCGTGATGTTTTGAGAACAGTGTAATTCTCTCTCGAACAAGATAGGTTTTATCAATAAAGGGCTTTATTACAGACAGAAATACTCCTCAGCACCCACCTCTGCAGTTGTGAGGCCGGTTTGATGTACTGCCAAATTCTCTAAAATGACATTGGAGGCGGCTTATGGTAGAGAAATGAACATTACATTCTATGGTAACAGTTCTGGTGGATGCAGTCAGCATGCCAATTCCAAACTCCCTCAAAACTTGAGACCTCTGTGGCATTGTGATGTGTGGCAAAACTGTACATTTTAAAGTTACCTTTTATTGTCCCCAGCACAAGGTGTACATATGTAATGATCATGATGTTTAATCACATTCTTGATATGCCATACCTGTCAAAAATAAGCTTTCTGTGCCTATGAAACATTTCTGGGATCTTTTATTTCAGCTCATGAAACATTGGACCAACACTTTACATGTTGAGTTTATATTTTTGTTCAGCATATATAGCACATTTCTTACAACAAATGCATTTCAAGGTGTTCAATTGAAAGGCATGTAGCACATAAGATCCTTCCTCTTGGCAGTACTACAGTAGCTATGATATAACGTGATATGACATCATTTTATCTATGGCCAATGACCTTGAGCCTTCTTGGATCGGCACTTCTAATATACAGTGGGGCAAAAAGGAATTTAGTCAGCCACCAATTGTGCAAGTTCTCCCACTTAAAAAGATGAGAGAGGCCTGTAATTTTCATCATAGGTACACTTCAACTATGACAGACAAAATTTGAAAAAAAATCCAGAAAATCACATTGTAGGATTTTTAATGAATTTATTTGCAAATTAGGGTGGAAAATAAGTATTTGGTCACCTACAAACAAGCAAGATTTCTGGCTCTCACAGACCTGTAACTTCTTCTTTAAGGGGCTCCTCTGTCCTCCACTCGTTACCTGTATTAATGGCACCTGTTTGAACTTGTTATCAGTATAAAAGACACCTGTCCACAACCTCAAACAGTCACACCCCAAACTCCACTATGGCCAAGACCAACGAGCTGTCAAAGGACACCAGAAACAAAAGTGTAGACCTGCACCAGGCTGGGAAGACTGAATCTTCAATAGGTAAGCAGCTTGGTTTGAAGAAATCAACTGTGGGAGCAATTATTAGGAAATGGAAGACATACAAGACCACTGATAATCTCCCTCGATCTGGGGCTCCACACAAGATCTCACCCCGTGGGGTCAAAATGATCACAAGAACGGTGAACAAAAATCCCAGAACCACACGGGGGGACCTAGTGAATGACCTGCAGAGAGCTGGGACCAAAGTAACAAAGCCTACCATCAGTAACACACTACGCCGCCAGGGACTCAAATCCTGCAGTGCCAGACGTGTCCCCCTGCTTAAGCCAGTACATGTCCAGGCCCGTCTGAAGTTTGCTAGAGAACATTTGGATGATCCAGAAGAAGATTGGAAGAATGTCATATGGTCAGATGAAACCAAAATATAACTTTTTGGTAAAAACTCAACTTGTCGTGTTTGGAGGACAAAGAATGCTGAGTTGCATCCAAAGAACACCATACCTACTGTGAAGCATGGGGGTGGAAACATCATGCTTTGGGGCTGTTTTTCTGCAAAGGGACCAGGACGACTGATCCGTGGTTGGGTCTTTCAGCATGACAATGATCCCAAACACACCACCCGGGCAACGAAGGAGTGGCTTCGTAAGAAGCATTTCAAGGTCCTGGAGTGGCCTAGCCAGTCTCCAGATCTCACCCCCATAGAAAATATTTGGAGGGAATTGAAAGTCTGTGTTGCCAGCAACAGCCCCAAACATCACTGCTCTAGAGGAGATCTGCATGGAGGAATGGGCCAAAATACCAGCAATAGTGTGTGAAAACCTTGTGAAGACTATCAGAAAACTTTTGACCTCTGTCATTTTCAACAAAGGGTATATAACAAAGTATTGAGAAACTTTTGTTATTGACCAAATACTTATTTTCCACCATAATTTGCAAATAAATTCAATTAAAAATCCTACAATGTAATTTTCTGGATTTTTTCTTCTCATTTTGTCTGTCATAGTTGAAGTGTACCTATGATGAAAATTACAGGCCTCTCTCATCTTTTTAAGTGGGAGAACTTGCACAATTGGTGGCTGACTAAATACTTTTTTTTGCCCCACTGTAAATAAGTATTGATCTTTACATAATGAGGGAATATCTGTTTTTATTCATATGGCCTCTCTGGACTTCTGGACTTTTATGTTATTGTTTTTCTACGGGCATATTGTTTTTCAGTATTGTTGCAAGCTGCTGCACAACGATGGTATATACGAAAACCATCATAATTATTTTTCTTCAAAACGATCAGGTTTGGTTCATTCTGACATGTCTTTATTTATTGTTCTTGTTATATTTATTGTTTTGTTTCTATTTCTTGTTGATTGATATTCCTGCATTGTTGGAGATAGACACATAAGGATTTCACTGCACCACGAAAATATCTACAAAGCTTTGTACACCACCAATACATTTTATTTGATTTTGTGTCGGTTATTTCTTGCATATGTTTTATGAATTTCTGATATATATTTTTTTGGTGGGGGGGGTATTTCTCTGTTCCACGCGCATGAGCAGGATGAATAGAGAAGCCTCTAACTGCAGTGTGCAGTTCCGGGCCGTGCTCAATGTGGGCGGAGTGAAACGCGTTTAACCCGAACCCTTCCCGTCTCTTTCAAGATCACCCAAGTTGGGGTAAACGTTGAAGGCATCAACGTCAGCGAATCTTAATCGAACCTAACCTACATGGATAAAAATATCAACCATGGAAGTAAGTGAGACTGTCATTATGCACTTTGTAATATTCATGTTATACCAGTGCAGTGATATATTTGTATATGACCAACAACCACACCAATGTTAGCATAGAGTTAATTAGCACCCATTTGCACGTGAGCTAGCTAATTGCTCACAATGAGGGAATCTTATTTGGTCAAGTTTTACATGTACAGTTATGTAATCGATTTGATCGTTGATTTTATGTGTTTCTTTAATGTATGCCTTATTGTGTTTGGATGGCTCTAAATGTGTGTCGTTGATGCCATTCCCTTAGGTACACAGCAAGTCTATGTACAATAATGAAATCACCTGGTCCCAACATACATGGCAAGTCAAGAAAAGTCATTGTAACTTGTTCAAATAAATAAAATTAAGTTAAACACATTTAACAAAGAAAGAATTCACATTGCTTTGAAACAGTGTCCAATGAAATATTTTTGGCATGTGAGTGCATTGATGTGAGAAATGGGGTTTGCAGTCGAAAATACATTTTCTGGTCCAACAACATCCATAATGATGTGAAAAATACTTGGGCTAATTCAGTTCCAGCTGTGTTCAAAAATGTTATGCATGCTGGAGCATAAAAAGCTGTTGAATTGTACTTTTTCTTTACTTCCACATGCACTGTGTTCACAGAAACATTGCTCAGATCTTGTCCCTTGGGACCTTGGAGAACTTTTGGTGTGGATGATCAGGTTAGATATTCCTTTAAATGATTCCACTGAACTGTACCATTTGATTGTCATTCCTGTATTGAAAATTGTACTTCGTTCACACCACAGGATCTACCAAAGCAAGGTTTCTCAAACAACTGTGGGGTGTTTGTTTTGATGGTAAGATGCTGGCTATTCAGTATATTATATTAGTCCTATTTTCTGTTATAACATATGAAAATATATGATTATTTCTGTGCTTGTAGCATGCAAAGCACACTTGTTATTTCTCATACTTCTTCTTCTTTATTATTCTTGACACTTTTTTTGACCTATTTCCTACAGTTTTTACACGACATACAATTCATACATCAAACTCCTGCAGAGCTGGATGCTGATGTGACATACTGTGACTTCTTGGGGGGGGATGTCTTCTACATCCTGAAATATATTCCTGGGGGGTGGTATCATTATTTACTATTATCATTATTGTTGTTATAACTATCAAACTTAACAACCTACTCTTTCTTAACTTACAGTATGTTCTGTACATTGCAATGGAAGCACAGTGAGATTTCACTGAGGTATGTATAAATTATAAAATTCTCATCACTAGAGGATATGTTTTTTGGGATCCCCATCCGACTATGTGATTTTTTTTTTCAAAGGAAAACATGCAGCAAATTATGCGACTGTGGTGCCTTGTTCTGCAGAACTTTCCCATGTCGTAAGTCTTGAACATTATAAAAACGTTTAATTTGCATCCTTAAAATCACTTGTTTCACTAGCCAGACTGACCTGAATATATTTTCATATTGAATGCATGTCATTCACTCACTCAAGGTTTGAAGAAAAGAGGTTGAAAGATTGAAAAAGGTGGTCGAAAAGAAAACATAAACACAAACACATTACAGGTAGGTGTCATATGATGAGTGGTATAGTCTTAAACCAATGTTTAATGTCTTAAACCCTCCCTCCAATATATTTCAGGTTGTAGTAGAAGATGCCTCTTCCCCCCCCCCCCCCCCCCCCCCCCCCAGCATGTCACGTCAGCATCCAGCTCTACAGGATCAGGTACTGTATTGGCTATTAGCTAAAGTAAGATGCATTCTTGTACACGCATCCCTAGAGGTTCCCTTACATTACTTAATGACCACAATCTGTTTTCTTTCTAGATGATACTGAAAACAAAATGCACGGACAACTGGGAGCTGTGAACTGGCTATGTAGTCTACTGTATGTAATGCTGAAGGCTTGATGCATGGCAAGATATAATAGTTGTGATGACTTGTTGAGTAGTTATAGATATCACTGAACACCCCTTTAGTAATAGTGGTTTTTGTTTGCATGGTGGTATTGTGAAAGTGGGGTATAATTTGTCTTGATCACCCAATGAGGCACTACTCTTAATATTTATTCTTCCTTTTTCTTCAAGGAAGCAGATGTTCTTCTAAGGGGCACCCTAGAGGCAGCAAGGTGGTGCGAACTCAACATATAAAGGCATTGTTTCTTTCCATAGTGTAATTGGGATGGACGGGGAAGACCTCATTACAACCCTTAAAGAACTACGGTTATATGATGGCCAGGATGAAGAGGAAAATATTCTCCTCAAGGAACCATTCATGTTACAGAGAGATTATGAGATGTTCTTTGTGGAGGCAGTTGACAACAAGAAAATTACTGTCTTTGCCTCTTGAGGAGCAGGAGTGAAGCCATTTTTGAGGAGAGGTCAAACCTTGTTTTTGTCTGCTGTTTTAATTGTGTTATGTGGTTTCGTAAAGATGACGTAGAAGTCACCCGAGTCTCTGATCTCTTTACTGGAGCTGGTATAACTTAAAGTACAAAGCACATTCAGCTTGTCTATATGGTATAGTCTGTCTCCATTCTCATCGGGAAAGTAAATAGCATCAGGATAGGTAGTGTGTGTGTGTGTGTGTGTGTGTGTATTCAATGAAATAATATAATTACAAAGTTATAACACTTATCAATGCAATTTTAACAGTATATGACATACATAACAAGTATGTTCACTGCGACAATATCAGTAGCTTGTCTCAAATATAGCATGAAGCAAAAAGTGTTACAACACATCTGCTGGTACCACTTTAAATAATATTTCTAAATATCTTTAAAAATGAATTACGTTTGTATTGAACGTGTGCCTTGTGCAAACGTGTGTGTTTGTATTCAGTGTGACAAAAAAAGGTGGGTGGGGTCAAGCTTTTGACTCCGCCCGTATGGAGCCGGGCCTCGATTTGCACACTGCAGTCAGGGATACTCGGAGAAATATGCGCAGCTCGAATGCTGCGTTCACAATCAAGTGGGAGGTGGTATTTACCACAAACGACTGGGAAAATACACGATGCGCATCCAACTCGTAATTAATAGTGGGGAAACTCGTCTATCATGCCACGTTCAAAACACCTGGGGACTCGGAAATCTCTGACTTCCGACTTTAGTGAGTTCAAAACAACTGGGAACTCTGGGGGAAAAACGAGCTCCGGCTGGGAGAGATCAATTTGAACGGTCACCCTACTCGGGGAAATCGGGCCTCTTTCTATAGCTTTCTGACCTGAAAATTGCTGGCTTCCTGATTTGACCTTGTATTTTTCCCGAGTTCCCAGTTGTTTTGAATGCGGCGTCATCCTTCCGACTTCTCCCACATGCGGACCTCATGTCACCTACTAAGGAAATTACCTCAATAACAGCATTTTCGGCAGTTAAATGTAACAGCAAGACATTATATGTACATAAAAAGCAATCTATTAATAGGGTTTTTGAACACTACCAGTTGTTTACAAGCATAATAGACATACTTCTAGTTACTGGTTGACACAGTTTGTTGGCCATCAGCCAATCGGCGTTTCTCAACGCGTTCAAAGCATATGAATGTATTTACGACTTCACCACTGGTAATTACTACCTTTCCTTTTGGTTATGAATGCAGCATTATTGCGTCTGACACATGCGCTTGGACCATTTGTGTGAAAACACTAGTGTTTTTTGTGGGCGTAACATGGGCGGATCCAAAATACAGTACATTTTGGCTCTGTTAGATTACTTTGAAGATGTATCCAACCTTTCTTCCTCGAGGTTTACATCTTCATATATAATGTAAATCAATGGTGCACACACGAATCTGTTTGAAAGCGGAAAGGTGAAAGGAAGGATTCAACATATATATCTCGCAGGTCTGTGATTGCTCCAATTAATGTATGGTTTGCTCAAAAGGAAGGACATTAAACGTTTTTCATTGGAGGCTACTGAAAGCTTCTTCACGCCTACTTTACAGAAACTCACCGTCTGCCTCTGATTTGTGGTGATCCATGCAAGGTAACGTAATGCTACTGTGAATTGGGACGCACCCTGTTCTTTGTCTATGTCTAGCTAGCTAGCGGTAAAGTAGGTTACTATTATAACGTAAGTTAGCTATGCATGTCACCGAAACCTGTCTGGTTTTATTGAAATGTGTGTGACCCTACCAAGTGTAACGATGTCACTTTTAATATTCAGCCAACAATTCAGTTCAGTCATTACTTATTGCTACAGTAACTCATTTATTATGCTGACGTTAGCATAGCCTACGTAGGCTAATCCTGTGTGAAACTAACACTGGCCGGTTAAATTGATTTATTCTCTGTGCCCTCATCCGGGCTGCTGTGTTAATAATAACGGGTTTTTCATCTGTAGGTACACAATGTCCACCTCTGATCCAGTGGTTAGCGCTGCAGGTTCGGTGGTATCGGACCCTCAACACTCTCAGAAACTTCTCAAGGCCCTTCGCTCATTCTGGATAGAACAATGCTTCCAAGACGCAGTGTTAGTACTGGAAGGGGAAAAGATTCCAGTCCAGAAAAACATTTTGGCTGCGGCTAGTCCATATATCAGGTAATTAGCTTTTGACATGCAGTGGTTTAAAAAAAATGTTGACAGGGCTAGTTATGTAACATTGTTTCCCAGCTGTCAAGGGTGTCCCACTCTGTGCTTACAGACTGTCAGTGCCCTTGTCAGTGCCCAGACTGTCATTCTGATACAGTATTCTGACATCCCATAGAACAAAGCTGAACTACAACCCTCCAAAGGAAGATGGATCCATGTACACCATTGAGCTCCAGGGAATCTCTGTCACTATCATGAAGCAGATCTTGGACTACATCTTTAGTGGGGAGGTAAGCAGTATGCAAATCTGTAGTACGCCTACAGTAAAGTGAACACAAGTGGGATGGGTCAGATTACTTAAAACTGACCAGTACGTGTGATTCTTATACTGGTTTTTAAATTGCCAGTACTGATATTGTCCAGTAGGTTATATGCCTAACTCTTTTGAGAGAATCCATATTCATATCTATTTTAGAATTTGATAATATTCCAAAACATATTATGATACCTAGAACAATCCTGATGTTACACTTCTCCTTCCATCCTGCTCCTTGTTGTCTGTGTGTAGATCAGTCTGAGTGAGGACACCATTCAGGACATGGTCCAGGCCGCTGACCTGCTGCTCTTGACAGACCTGAAGTCCCTGTGCTGCCAGTTCCTGGAGAGCTGCATTGCTGCAGAGAACTGCATTGGGATCCGGCTTTTCTCTCTACATTACTGCCTTCACCATGTTCACCATGCTGCCACAGACTTCCTTCAGACACATTTCTGTGATGTGGCCGTCACAGAGGAGTTTAGGGAGTTACCTCCAGACCGGCTGTGCGAGATCCTGTCGATGGACAAGCTCAACGTGGGCAATGAGAAACATGTCCTGGAGGCTGTGGTGCGCTGGCTTGGCCATGACCTGGAGGAACGGAGGGTGAGGGCCTATTCTACTGCTAGGGTGGTGGTGGTCCTGCCCTTATTTCTGTCTGTCTGTGTTATTTATTTAACTAGACAAGTCAGTTAAGAACAAATTCTTATTTACAATAAAGGCCTACCCTGGCCAAACCCAGACGACGCTGGGCCAATTGTGCGCCGCCCTATGGGACTCCCAATCACGGCCAGATGTGATACAGCCGGATGTGATACAAACGTCTGCCTAAAGCATGGCTGTAAAATTACTACAATTATGGTCGAAGACTACTAAATCATTTGAAGGAATGTGTTTTTCGCACACAATTTGCCTATGCATTACTATTGGCCTTTTAGTTTATCCCCTGAGTAACATCTTTTTGGTGTGTCCCCCCCTCCCCTCCAGGTGCACATGAAAGAGGTGATGTCATCGGTGTGGATCCAGGGGCTGGACCAGGGTTACCTGAGGGAGCAGATGTTAGGAGAGCCCTTGATGAGGGAGGTGATCCGGGAGTACTGCAACGCTCCACTGGGGGGCGCAACACTGCAGGGCGAGGCTCTTTTAGCCGCCTTCAAACCTCGTGGCTACTCGGAGTGCATTGTCACTGTAGGGGGGGAGGAGAGAGTGTGAGTATCTTGTAAGTCTCTTACTCTGGGACGATGTCCAGACATAAATGTCTATGCTGTTGAATGTGTACAGTGCCTTCAGAAAGTATTAATACCCCTTAACTTATTCCACATTTTGTTGTGTTACAGCATGAATTCAAAATATATAACTTTTTTTCTCTCACCCATCTACACACAATACCCCATAATAATGACAAAGTGAAAACATGTTTTTAGAAATGTTAGCAAGTTCATGGAAAATGAATACAGAAATAACTTATTTACATAGGTATTCACACCCCTGAGTCAATCGTTTTTTAGAAGCACCTTCGGCAGCGATTACAGCTGTGAGTCTTTCTGGGTAAGTCTCTAAGAGCTTTCCACACCTGGATTGCCATTATTCTTTATCAACATTATTTAAGCTCTGTCAAATTCATCTCCCAGTGTCTGGTGGAAA